>NW_026925934.1:0-10324 GCF_032062105.1 Saccostrea cuccullata
AATTTTTTATTGGAAAATTTTTTTTAGCCCCCCAAATTAAAAAATTTTTTAAACCCCCCGGGTTAAAAATTGGCCTCTTGGGATGCTCTTTAAACCGCTGGGGAAATTTCCATTTCTGGGATTTTGGGGGAAAACGTTCTAAAAAATGGGGGAATTTTTAAACCGTTTTGAAATTTTTAAAAGTTAAAAAAGTTTTTTGGGACTGCTCGGGGAAAACGGGCTTTTTTTCAGGTGGGGTTGGTTCTTCCTTTGAAAACCAAATTGGTTTCTGCCGTTTTAATTCCTTCGCACAGGAAGGTTTCCGGAACCCCGAAAATTTCAACTTTTCCCTTTTTTTGGAAACTTTTTTTCCCCCTTTTACATTAAAAAAGCCCCTTTGGGGTTTGTGGTTTCATTTTGGCCCACCGGGCCCCCGGGGGACCTTGGGTTTGGGGGGGGAAAACTGCTATTTTGTATTTTTCTCCCAAAAATGGGGTATTTTTTTGGGGAAATGTTTTTGGTTAACTTTTCTTGCGTGAAACATTTTTTGCATCACATTATAACATCTTATTTGTATTTTTGAAATATATCAGTCCCACCGGAAACTAAAACGACAACTTCCGGTTATGAGAGAAAAACTGCATAAATTGAGTATCATACTATCCCATAAATATCTTTTATAGAAAGAGTATTTGAAATGATTTTAGAACATGTAATTCAGACTGCAAATGTCTAGAGTAACTACAAATATCTGTTAAAAATTGATTTCCGGTCTCCTGATTTCCTATCCTCAAACTGAGTAGTTAACATAGCCAGATCTTGGTTATGGTAACACATCAAAACACTTAACTTATATGAATAATAAACCTTGAAGAGTGAACAACAGAAATAGGGATAAATGTCTCCGCCGTCACTTCCGGTCGTCACAGGATGTGATTTGAAAAATCGAAAATTCCAACTTTTTTCTTTCCAATTTTTTCATCACTTTATTGCATCTAATTAGTAGTTTTGAAATATGTCAGCTCCACCAAAAATAAGTAAAAAAATAAAAACAACGAAAACTTCCAATTATAAGAAGTAAAACAACACCAAAGGTCAAAAAGTCAAGGTCACTGGAAAAGTATTTAAATTGCTTATATATGCCACATAACCTTGACCTTTGAGTTTGATGTTTGACCTTGACCTTTGACCTTGACCCTTACCCAAGATTTATTTTTTTTATATTTAGCTTGATACAGCTTCAAGTGTTAAAGTCGAGTTTAAAAGGATTTTGAATGACCTTGACCTTTGACCTCGATAAATGACCTTGACCTTTGACCCCATTGACCCAAAGGTCACAATCAAGCTTGAGTCCGTGGGGATGTTTACATCTCTCACTTTAACAAATACTTATATACCCCCCCTTTTTTTCTTTTCTTTTTTTTTTTTTGTAAATCAATAGGAACCTAGAAAAATTTTTACAGTTCAAACGACGCCACAGATCGACATGAAATTTAAGGATTGCAGTAGAAGACGCATCAAAGAAAGTGTCCTGAGTGTTTAACAGTGAGTCTCTGAAGTATATAATGAAATTCTAATGAGTATCGGCAACAACTATATTTTTTTTCTGTCTGAAATTTAGGTGCTGATGAGCATGAAAATTAATTAAAGCTTGCATTGGGTATTTCTTCACTTTTTGTCAATAACATTCGATTCTCCTGCTCAAATACGAAATTTTAATACCAAGTATTCTTGATCTCCTTTGTATGTAGAGTTTATTTCAATTTTATTTACATTGAATATTAATTGAATGAATCTAGGAAATAGCGATTTTTCCCTACCAAATCAATTTCTACGCAATTTAGATAGCTTAGATAAATTGGAGTTACCTCGCTTTGAACGGCGTGGTGTAGAGAAAATGTCCATGACTCACAACTGCATGAGATGTTTTGACCTATGACCTTGAAGAGTAGGTCAAGGTCATTGGAAAACTTGAGAAATTGTCGATTTAAGCTTAAAATCCAAATGTCCTTGACCTTTGACCCCTTACTCAAAAAGTAATAAAGAAATATTCATTACCTTTATCTAGATTCAGCTTCAAGTGTTAATCTCAAGTTTATTTCTCTCTCTCTCTTTTGGATGACCTTGACCTTGATAAATGACCCCCTATTGATCCAAAGGTCACAATCAAGTTTAATGTCGTTGAGGTATTTGCAACTCTTACTCTAACAAATGCTTATATCCCCCCCCCCAAGTACTCTTGCTTTCTTTAGTGTATGGAATTTATTTCAATTTTATTCGGATTTAATATTAATAGAATGAATCTTGATTTCATTTGAAATTTGATTTTTTTTTTCTAGAATAACACAATCTTATAAGAAATAGCGACTTTCAGCATAGTAAAAAGCAATACACGTTTTTTCCCTGTGTTTCCCATCTAGAAATACATGTTTGGAATTTTATTTATGCTACTTACAATGAATTTAATCCACACACATATTCCATACCTATTTCGGTCAGGAATGTTAAAATCCGAACCCGATTCTCTGTTTTCCTTTTCTATAATGACAAACTGCCTTGCACCTCTCGCTCATGTTTCTCACATGCTCTTAAATAATTTATCGCCATTCATTTCAAACATAAAACAACTCTAATCGGATATTTTCAAACATCTCTTTAATACATGTATAATGCACATATGATGCAGGTACACATGGGACATTTCACAACGTTTTCACTTACGCTTCCGTCTTGATGCGCAGATCAAATGCATGTTATTCATATTATTAGGTATATCGTAATTTTAATCAGACCCTATCCCTTACATCTTAACTCGAAAACAATCTCATTCAAGCTCATATATACACCTAGGAGCGTGTTACAATGTTTTGAACGTGCTCTCTTTGCGTGATCAATGAAATCATGATTGTCCCCGAGTCGACTCGTATAATCCAGGAAGTCTGTTTAGAGTATATTTATACCAACTGCGAGCCCGATCTAAAATCCTAGTAGAGAAATGAGAATTTTGCTGTTTTATTTATTTTCTTGCTTTTTTCCTACTTCTTTCAGCCCAAATGATATTGAAATGCTTAAAAAGGTAGAAAGGCCGATAATTGTTCACTGAACAATTAGTCTACTAGTTTATTATATGTCTGTCTTTTTTAAAATAGAAAAAAAACATCCTGCATACAGATAAATAGAGGAGAACGGAAGACCGTCTTTGTTGCTGTAGCAACAAGAGTTTCTAGTATTCTTACTATTTTCGTATTGACCAACTTCTGGAAATGACCTTTGTCCGGTCCATTTCTCCAGAACAGCTTAAGATATGAAAGTTTACTGTGTCGGATATCATAGATCATGACTTGAAGATGTGTCGAACAACATTTTGTCCGTCGTCAATTCTTCCGGTCGTCACGAAAAAGGGGATTAAAAGTCGATTTTTTAAATTTCTTTGTCTTTCTTTCTACCTTTTTCTGTGATATTCATGGCATAAGTAAAGGCCCCTATTTGCTGATTTAACGTATAACCAGTTTCCTGATTTGATAAAGAAGAAATAAAATATCTTTGAATGTCTTAGAACTTTCGCAAGCGTAGGTTCAACGTTTCCTTAAACACTAAAAAATATTCATTTCATTTTCTCATAAATAGGCTGCGCGGGTAGTACACAAGGTGCCATTGTGCAGGTAAGGTCTTCCCCGGGATGGGGAATGGACCTGTAGAAAACCTTCTCTGGTTCCACAGAGTCGAGTTTTTAGCAAATAAAATGTATGAAACATATATCATGTGTGTGCATCTTATACCCCGCCCCCATTTTTTTTTTTTTTGAAAACTGTAAGAAACCTAGCCCCCACCTTTCTCACTTATTGAAATGAATGCTAATTCCGCTTTAATGTTTTACATTCTACATAAAATGACCTTGACATTTATATAACAAGGCACTCTTCTTGAAGTTAAGAAAATGATAAGGCTAAATTCCTTCTACAAAATAATGGTAATTTACAAGTCTATATTCAAGACAGCCCTCCCCCCCCCCCCCCCTCGGAAGCGCGCAGCCAGGTAGAATTCGCAGATATAACATATACAACTTACATGTAACGTTTTAAAAGTTTCATTCATAAAAAAATTTAGTTCCCCTTATGTCATCTGATAATTTGCTATCATTCATTCTTCCTATGTTTTGTCTGTAGAATTTATAATTATTTCATTAAAAAAAAATTTTATCTTGAGAAAATAAAGATTGTCAGCTGCATTTATTAGCATCTCGCATTTTCTTGTATATCTTTTACTTGCATATGAATAATGTCATTAAATAAAATAAAAGAAATCGGACTCTATTTCCATCTTTTTTAATTCATTCATAAATACTTGGATCCGCTCGCAGCTGCGCGGTGGCCTCATCGCTACTGTAAACAATTCATTCATCACGCCGAAAATGTTCATGATTCCGCTAAACTAAGAAAGTTTACACATGGTTTATCATCTCATATCAAACATCAGACCTGTCCAATGCAGGAATGCTCGAGTTAAAGAGGAAAATTCAGGAATTATTTTGCGTCGGCCATATTCTGCCGTGAACCTAGGCGACATTTTGTAATTAAGGTCTTCCGTTTCAGACGGAAGACCTTATAGTGATTCAACTGTTTCTTTTTAAGGTCTTCCGTTTCAGACGGAAGACCTTATAGTGATTCTACTGTTTCTTATTATTTTTTTTTCCCCTTTCACCCTTTTCTTTTTTTGACGATTTCTCAGAGATGACTGGACGGATTCTCATGAAATTTTCAGAGATGATAGAAAATAAAAATATCTTTCAAATGTAGTTTACAGTTTTTCAAAATTCACTTCCGGTCGTCAGATTTGTCCGATTTCCGCTTTTTTCAAAAAAGTTTTGTCCGAGTCATATCTCAGAAATGGTAAGAGATTAAGACACCAAACTTATATGAGTAATAGATCTTGATAAGTAGGCAAAACCAATTGGGTTAACATTGTCCGCCGTCACTTCCGGTCGTCACAGGAAGTGATCAAAAAAATCGAAAATTTCAACTTTTCTTTTTTGAAACTTTTTTTGCATCACATTATAGCATCTTCTCTGTAGTTTCGAAATATATCAGTCCCACCGGAAACAAAAACGACAACTTCCGGTTATAAGAGAAAAACTGCATATTTTCAGTATTTTTCTTTCCCATAAATATTTTTTATACGTAATGTACTTGTAATGATTTTTGGATATGTTATTCAGAATGCAGATATCTACAGTAACGTAAAATATCTTTGTAAAATTCACTTCTGGTCGCGTGATTTCCGGTCCTCAAAATGAGAAGTTATCATAGCTAGATCTCGTAAACGGTAAAAGATTAAGACACAAACTTATCTAGAGTGATAGATCTTGATGGGTAGGCAAAATCAACTGTGATAAGATCGTCCGCCGTCACTTCCGGTCGTCACAGGAAGTGATCCAAAAAATCGAAATTTTCAACTTTTTTTTCATAAAACTGTTTTAGCATCACATTATAGCATCTTATTTGTAGTTTTGAAATATTTCAGTACCACCGGAAACAAAAGAAGACAACTTCCGGTTATAAGAGGGAAACGATATAATTTCAGTATTTTTCTTTCCAATAAATATCATTTATTTATAAAGTATTTGTAATGATTTTTGGATATGTTATTCAGACTGCAACTGTCTACATTAACGTCAAGAATTTTTGCAAAACTCACTTCCGATCACGTGATTTCCTGTCCTGAAAATGAGAAGTTATCATAGCTAGATCCGATATATGTCCGTTCCAAAAGAAACAAAAACAACAACTTCCGGTTATGAGAGAAAAACTTTATAAATTGAGTATCTTACTATCCCATAAATATATTTTATAGAATGAGTATTTGAAATGATTTTAGACGTTATTCAGATTGCTAATGTCTCGAGTAACTACAAATATCTTTTTAAAAATTGACTTCCGGTCACGTGATTTCCTGTCCTCAAACTGAGTAGCAAGCATAGCCAGATCTTGGCAATGGTAACAGATCAAGACAATAAACTTATATGAATAATAAACCTTGAAGAGTGGGCAACAGATATAGGGATAAATGCCTCCGACGTCACTTCCGGTCGTCACAAGAAGTGATTTAAAAAAATCGAAAATTTCAACTTTTTTTCCATTTTTTTTCTTGCATTACATTATTGCATCTAATCAGTCAAAACAAAAAACAATTTCCGAATATAAGAAATAAAACTACGTCAAGATCAAAAGGTCAAGGTCATTGGAAAAGTATTAAAATTGCTTATATATGTCTTTCCCCCAAATGACCTTGACCTTAGACTTTGATATTTTACCTTGACCTTTGACCTTGACCCTTACTTAATAGTTAAAAAAATCTTTATTATATTTAGCTTGATTCAGCTTCAAATATTAAACTCAAGTTTATAAGGTTTTTTATGACCTTGACCTTTGACCTCGATAAATGACCTTGACCTTTAACCCCATTCACCCAAAGGTCACAATCAAGCCTGAGTTCGTGGACATATTTACATCTCTCACTTTAACAAATACTAATATACCCCCTCCCCCTTTTTTCTATTGAAAGAAATCAATACCAACATAGAAAAATTTTGTATAACTCAAACGACACGACATATCAACATGAAATTTAAGGATTGCAGTAGAAGACACATCAAAGTAAGTGTCCTGAGGGTGTAACGGTGAGTCTCTGAAGTATATAATGAAATTCTAATGAGTATCGGAAAAAACTACATTTTTTTCTGTCTGAAATCTAGGTGCTGATGAGCATAAAAATTAATTAAAACTTGCATTGGCTATTTCTTCAGTTTTTGTCAACAGCATTCGATTCTCCTGCTTTAATACGAAATTTTGATACCAAGTATTCTTGATTTCTTTTATATGTAGAATTTATTTCAATTTTAGTTACATTTAATATTAATTGAAGGAATCTGGGAAATAACAATGTTTCCTATCAAATGAATTTCTACGCAATTCAGATAGGTTAGATAGATTGCAGTTATCTCGCTTTGTACGTTGCAATGTTGAGAAAATGCCCGTGACTCACAAATTATGACAACAAATTACATGTAATCTGCATAGTAGAGTGCACATGTACCAAAAAATGCACCCCGGGACTACCCAGATTTTGGTTTGTTTTTCCGAGCAGGGTAGAACTCCCAGTATTCTGTAACTCAATCTATGCCCTAAAGAAAATTCACCAATTGATATGGGGTCATTCACCTTCTTGTAAGGCTTACGGCTTTTCAGCTTATTTTCCTCTGCAACTGACCACGTGTATTAGTTTCGCATTTACAGCTCTGTATATGCTAAGTGTCATAGTAATACCTACATGTTGCACATCATTTGTTTTCAGCAAGCACTTTGATTCTCTGCAAATGTGTCTCATAATTATTCTAATCATTTTTCTACATCAAATATCACATCAAACAGGGAATATCTCAGTTTTTTAAGAAATTTGACCGGACTTTACTACGAAACTTTTTTCTTTCACTACGAAACTATTTCCTTCAACCTTAAAATACTAAGCTTACAAAATACCTGAAATGTTGTGGAAGTTGGTGGCTCAGTGGTTAGCGTGTCCGACTTTCATACTAATGGTTTTGGGATCGAGACCAGATGGAGGAATTGATATTTTTTTTTTTGCATTTTTTTTTTTTAAATACAAAAATATTCTTCTTACAGATAAAAGAGGAGAACGGAAGACCTTATTTGTTGCTGTAGCAACAAGAGTTTCTAGTTATTATTATTATTATTATTATTATTTTTTTGCCTTTTTGTTTTGACGATTTCTCAGAGATGACTGGACGGATTCTCATGAAATTTTCAGGGATGATGGAGAGTAAAAATATCTTTCAGATGCAGTTTCCAGTTTTTCAAAAGTCACTTCCGGTCGTCAGATATGTCCAATTTCCGCTTTTTTCAAAAAATTTTTGTCCGAGTCATATCTCAGAAACGGTAAGAGATTAAGAAACCAAACTTATATGATTAATAGATCTTGATAAGTACAGTACCGACCAGACCCAACCTGACACCCAAGCAGTCCCAGAAAGCAGTCCCCGGGACTGCTTTGGGACCGCTCTGGGACTGCTGTGGGACTGCTGTGGGACTGCTCTGGGACCGCTATGGGACTGCTCTGGGACTGCTCTAAAAAGCAGACCCAGCAGTCCCAGCTGTCCCTGGGACTGCTTTCTGGGACTGCTTTGTTCACTCATGTGTGAAAAAAGGTTCTGAGTGACATGATAGCTCCGCCCCCTTGTGTATTCTGAATTTGCAGGTCCCCTGTTGTTTTGTTTACTTGCAGCAGAGATGAGTTTAATCTGTTTAAAAAGCAAGGATTTCTTACAATCTTTTAATAAGTAGAGATTATTATAGTTAATTAATATTTACCTAGACTGTATATTTACACAAATGTGGTTTAGAAAAATTTTTTTTAAAAATAAAGTTGTAAAATAAGGAATTGAGGAGAATATTAATTTTTTTTCTCCTAAATATAAGATATAAGATAAGGTTTAGGAGAAAAAATATCAACATGTAGGCCTTTTTATTACGGGGGTATTTAATGTAAAATTAGATACTAAAAATTTGAATTGCTACTATTTAAAAATAATTATTACACTTAAATAAAAGATTTTTAATTGAAAAAGGAACATGTTTTTAACCCTCAAATAGAAAACCTCACAATTTATTAAATGACCATAAAATAAAATTAATAAATCAATGCTACCATTCTTCCGTAAATAAACAATGTGGATAATCACTGGGGAAATTATTTATGAATTACTGGTAGTTTTTAATTTATAAACAAGTTATTAAAAGAGTACATTAATTTTAAAAATAAACAGTTGAAAATACCGGGAATTGTGATATATTTCTTTTTTGTTTTGCTTCTGTTTACCTGGCCGATTAATGTGTATAAAAATGGTATCAACACTCGCGGTTTTAATCGCCTTTGGGCAGAAAATCAATTCATGTTATTTGTGTATACATATCAGCGTTTCACATCATTGAACATGCTGGTCAACAATGATCCTAATTTCAATCTATGTAAAGCAAAAATAAAATTGAGAAATGAAATGTGTATGAATTTCTTTCAGGATTAATTAATTTTGAACATAATCTGAGGGTTCCATTCTGGTGATTTTCAGATATACACTCTAACATTTACAAATAATAAAGCACTTAAAACTTAAAGCACACTATTATAGAGATAGAGAAATTTAAAATAATTAAATTGACATGAAAGTAAAAATAATCATGACTGAAAAATAATACTGGGCAAAATTAACAAAGATTTTTTTTAAAAGCCCCAATACTTAAGAAAATTTATTAGAGTATCCCGATAGTATGGAAATTGGCCATATAACGATAAGATCTATTTAAAGCTTGTTCTGGTGGAAAATAAATAATTCACGTTTAATTTTCTGTAGAAAAAATTAATATGGGAAACAGTATCAATCAAAGAAAATAAAGAAATGGAATTATTTATATACCAGATAATTTTGATTAATTTTAATAAATAGATAATAAATTTTAATTTTAATGAATCTTAATTTGGGACTGCTCTGGTGTAATATTCATGTGCAGTTTAATTTTATACATGTAGGTGTGAAAGCCTTCTTCCTTTGATAAATATTATTCCAAATTGGTTCTCTGCGCGTACTGTTAATAAATGACCTTCGCATTCATGTAAGGATTCCTGGCATACTACCCAGAATCAATTTCAACTGCCTTTTATAATCCCATTGTTTATTGGAAATCTCATTTCTGAGTTAGCTCCGCCCATTACATTAATAAACCCCGCCCTCTGGGACTGCTGGTACTGCTTTCTGGGACTGCTCTCTGGGACCGCTGGGACTGCTGGGACCGCTCTGGGACTGCTGTGGGACTGCTCTGGGACCGCTGTGGGACTGCTCTGGGACTGCTGTGGGACTGCTTTAGCAGTCCCAGAAAGCAGTCCCCGGGACTGCTCTGGGACTGCTTTGTGTCAGGTAGGGTCTGGTCGGTACTGTAGGCAAAACCAATCGGGGTAAGGTTGTCTGCCGTTACTTCCGGTCGTCACAGGAAGTGATCAAAGAAATCGAAAATTTCAACTTTTCTTTTTTGAAACTTTTTTTGCATCACATTATAGCACCTTGTTTGTAGTTTCAAAATATATATGTCCCACCGGAAACAAAAACGACAACTTCCGGTTATAAGAGAAAAACTGCATATTTTCAGTATTTTTCTCTCCCATAAATATTTTTTATACGTAATGTATTTGAAATGATTTTTGGATATCTTATTCAGACTGCAGATGTCTACAGTAACGTCAAATATCTTTGTAAAATTCACTTCCGGTTGCGTGATTT
>NW_026925935.1:0-104771 GCF_032062105.1 Saccostrea cuccullata
CAACAGAAATTTATAAATAATTTATCTTTCTGTCATTAAATTAGTCAGGCGGGTAGCCAGCATTGAACTGAAGTGTACACAGGAAATGGTCGGGGGTCTGGGGGCCGCCTGAGGCCCCCAGTGGGTCCAGGGCGAAGCCCTGGTGGGGTCCAGGGGGCGAAGCCCGCGGGAAGCTCCTGGATTTTACGAAATTAACACTTAGCTAAGTTATACTTCCATGGATACTTCAGGAAGAGAAGGATAATTTGATCAAATTAATTTACTAATATACATGTATTGGTACACAGGGGCATCTTATCCACTCTGTTCTCTACTTCACATATAAAAATACACAAGGGAAGAATCGAAAGTAGCACACGATTTTTTAAAAAAGTCAAAAAACAACTTACTTGAGAAAAGTTACACAAATCCTGAAAGGAACTAGCGCAAATAATGTCCTAGTACTTATCCAGGCTAAAATATTCCAGATATATCCATCGAAAATAGCTTTTATCCAACTAAAACCCCAGCTTTCTGCACAGTGTGAAACTCTACGCCCAAGAAAAGATAACTCACCCGGATGACAATAGGGTAGTACCCGAAGTCTTCCAATGGCACTCGGAAGGCCTCGGGTACTACCCTATTGTCATCCGGGTGAGTTATCTTTTCTTGGGCGTAGAGTTTCACACTGTGCAGAAAGCTGGGGTTTTAGTTGGATAAAAGCTATTTTCGATGGATATATCTGGAATATTTTAGCCTGGATAAGTACTAGGACATTATTTGCGCTAGTTCCTTTCAGGATTTGTGTAACTTTTCTCAAGTAAGTTGTTTTTTGACTTTTTTAAAAAATCGTGTGCTACTTTCGATTCTTCCCTTGTGTATTTTTATATGTGAAGTAGAGAACAGAGTGGATAAGATGCCCCTGTGATTGGTATTGGAAAAAAAAGTTTCCAAGTGTGACAAGACATAACAGAGAGGTAATTTAATATGTTATCATTGGAGTAAAAATATTTCAAAATATAAACGAGGGTGTGAGTCTTTTGAAAACCTTTATATTCTGATAGCTTAAACAATGTGAGAGTACTTAAATTCTATAAATTGGTAACATCAGTAAAAGAAGATATTCAAATGATCTATATTTTTTTACTTTGTTCAGTAATTTGAATTTCGCCATTTTTTTTATTTTTTTTATTTTTTTAAATTCTTTTTTTTGTTTATCGATATTAATTCATTACTTCAACGGAAATTCTTGTATAGTCGTCCGAGACCCTTGTAACTTTTTCTTTAGATCAATGTCACTTAGATCGGTTTCCTTCATCAAATATATGTATTTGTCCGAATAATCAGGATTACGCAAATTAACAGTTGAAAATGTTGGTTCAACAATATTTTCTTACTCAAGAAGTGTGGAATTCATTCCATAAAAGACTGGATTTTAACGATATTCTGCACAAAAAAAATTGAATAGGAACAGTAAGACGTAAAATAATTTGCAAGACAGATACTGCCCCTTTTTCTCCGAATAAATATCTCTCTTTTTTAAATTTTTTTGTGTCTTTTCTTTTCTTTCTTCCTTTTTTTTTTTGAAAATAATGTGTACGCAAATGTCAAACATGCAGCTCATATTGCTTTAAATTGTTCAAATGCAGAAATGTATAAACTTTCTCTGCTTTCGATGGCAGATGCTTTTTTATTATCATAACCCCTTTTATAATTGATAGTGGATATTTACTTGTAAATCTTTTGTATTTTAAAATAACAAGCAAATTGTAAAAAGTTGCATTGAAAAAAAAGAAACAACTAATTTTTTTTGTTTTCCCTTATGTAATTGTTTTATGCTCAAAAGGGCCCTGATTATAAACAGATATCATATTCATAGATTATAAAAGAAATATTTAATACTACAGGTGAAGCAAGCTATGAACTAGACAGTGTATTCAGCTTTCTTTGCTGAAATAATGTGACCAAATCAAGTGTCACCTGGAAAGAGGAATATATCAAGGATGTCTTTTACATTTACTCCAAAATAGCCATTGCTTTGTTTTTTTTTTCTTTCAATTTACACTTGCACATGTATCAGGGAAAATCCAGAGTTTTTTTCAAGGGGGTGGTAAAAAGAGGTGTTTTA
Organism: Saccostrea cuccullata; assembly: GCF_032062105.1. Lineage (NCBI taxonomy): Eukaryota > Metazoa > Mollusca > Bivalvia > Ostreida > Ostreidae > Saccostrea > Saccostrea cuccullata. The sequence goes on from NW_026925935.1 coordinate 2,108, forward strand.
TAATACATGTATAAAAAAAATTGAAATTTATGATTTTTAGTCCTTGTATTTTTTATTTAAACACCATAATGTACATACAGCATTAATTATTGTATACATAAAGAAGCATTTTCTTAAGTCAATAATTTCTCAAAGATCATACTAATATTTCAGGAAAGTTCAAGCCAGATCTGCTATAGCAAACTGAACATAAAGTGGCATATTTGTGTGTCAGGAAACAAGGAACATGTAATGCTGGACTGATCGAGAATCGAAACGGGGATCCCTGCATCACCACTTACATGTAGGTGTTCTATTGACTTAAATACATGTATGGTTTAATATTTGTGTATAAACATATAAAAAGTCATGTTGTAAATTGAATTCAATTAATCAAGTATTTTAATTCCACATATAATAGTTAGGTTGCTAGTTGTATACTTGTATATGCTTTGATGTGTCACTGAAAGGTACATGTTGTTTTTTATTTCCACAAAAACTTGATCCTTTAGTATTACATGTAACTCTTGAACAGTTTGTGCTGAGTCTTTGTATTTCACGCTTATTTTTTTCCTTTAACCCCATGGTCTTGGCCTTAGAGTGTAGCCTATATTTAGAAACTAAAATATTTTATCTTTATCCTTATATACTAGTTTGTTTGATTAAGACAATTCATTAATAATTTCCTTGGGAGCAAAAGTGCCCAGATAATGAGGCTGATTTATATGCAATCAATTTAAAAAAATACATGATATTATATAAATAAGGTATCCCAAAAGTGTTTTATATTCATATAGACATAGTCATAATATATTTGCAATGTAAGAAAGAAGTAAAACATGTATTTTCATTCTCATTGTATTAAAATATTTTGATCTTTTCAGAAAAAGAACTACATGTACCAGAAGGAGACAGTAAAGAGGAACGGACATATCACACCATAAGACGTGCTTCAAAATCTGAATATACAGAATGAATTTTGCTTACTGCAGATCCTTCTGAAAGAACACGTTTGTTGTATTGACATAAAAACAACTGAATTGTCAGGATCCTTGAACATGACGCATTTGGCTGCATATGATGGCAATTAAAAATGCATACGAGTTTACATTGATCTTTGTTAGCTAATAAGACAAAAAGCAAAATAGCAAGTTTACCTATTACCGTACATGTACTGAATGTATTCACTTTATTTTTTTTTGAACTACATCATCAGTTTAAAAAAAGTACAGTAGCACATGTATACAGTTTATGGTGGGATTCCTCTAACTTTCATGAATCTGTTTGCAAAATCTGTACTTTAAAGTTTCAAATTATTACCTCTAATACAATGTCTGTGTTTTTTTTTTTTATAATTACATGATTTTTGTATGTATGTAATGATAACCAAATCACCCAATTTTCCCGCATTTTTTACCATGTATTTAGCTTTTTTTTTTTTAACATGCTTAAGTGTATTTATATCTGACAACTGATGACCAGGCAGTCTTCATTTAACAGTGTAATTCATAACACATTTTAGCTGAATATTTTTAGGTCACCTGAGTAAACTCAGGTGACCTATTGCTATCTGTTTTCGTCCGTCGTCGTGCGTCGTGCGTCGTGCGTTGTGCGTCGTGCGTTAACATTTGAACATTTTCAGCTTCTTCTCTGCAACCGCTCAACCAACTTAAACCAAATTTGGTATAAGGCATCTATGGGTGAAGGGGAACAAAAATTGTGAATTTCATGATCCCTGCCCCCCTGGGGCCTGAGGGGTGGGGCCAAAACCACTAAAATTAATGCAATCTTTAAAAATCTTCTTCTTTACTCCTGGACATCAAGCAGTCAAACTGTTTGTATTATTGTAATCAGCATTAAGCCCTCTACCTAAATTGTGAAATTCATGGCCCTTGGGCTCAGAGTTCAGGCTCAAGGGTGGGGTCAAGGTTGGCTGTTTGAATGTTGAAAATGCATAATTTATTATATCTTTTCCTTCGAACTCCCAATTTTCAAGAAGGGTAAATGTTTTATGATTATATTGAACAATGAGTTCTCAACTAAAGTTGTGAAATATATGGCCCCTTAAGGTTCAGGGTTGGATCATGTCCCAGGGTCGGACTAATTGAAAATAGGTTTGTAAATAACTTTGTAATAAATGAAAATGTAATTAAAAAAATGAAATAATTTTTCTATATTGTGATGTGAAAGCAGTAAAATTTATGCATGAATAGCCTTCAACACTGTGGAATGAATGACTCCTCGGTCTTCATGGTCTTGGGTCCAGGCCCCAGGGCAGGGCTAAGTCAAATATGGACAGTTTTGGATTTTTAAGGAGCATTTTCGTCACAATGGAAAATAAAGTTGTATGTAACAAATGTTTATGTGATGTTTTTTGTTTTTAAACAATATCTTTTATTCATTCACGGAAGGAAGAAAACAAGTGTAATTTTTTATTGCGACAGTTTGGCCTAATCACCCGGTGTTTAGGCCTACCATTAGAAGAGTGTTGGTAAAATGGGTAGGCAAACCCGAACCGGAGCAAATAAAATAACCGGGTCTGGTAGCGAATTTTACAAAAATTCTCTCTTAATACTTTATCAAAATGGAACTTAAATTATCAGATTTTGTTTGTTAGGTTTATTTGTAATAATCGCTAATTTGGATATTGAAAAATTGCGGTCAGCCCCTGTTATTAATTTTACCGCGGCCCGGGTTCGCCAACCCATTTTACCAACACTCTCATATTAGTACGTCCACGCATGCGTGAAAGCGATCGTCTGGAGGAAGCATCGAAGACTTGTTTGAGTGTCCTGAATTATTACAAAATTTACGTTTTTTTCACAGGTCTAGGTTTGGCATTTCGAACGGTGGGTTTGAGTGTTACGGATTTTAGGGTTACATAGTATGGAATATTACGTGCTTTTTCGAATACATCACATTCTTTTTGTTATCCATTACATTCGTTTTAGCTTTGTTATGGGTTATGGCTTATGACGGAGAAGCAGCAGCACCGAAGGAAACATTCGTTCGAACGGTGTTGAATTTGCATTTTATGTGGAGTAATAAATTATGTACATAGATGTCTATTATTATTTGTTATTTTTACGTATTTTGTATTAAATATAGATTGAAAAGGTTAAATCTTTGATTGAATATTGTTCCAAGATTTTTACTGGCAACTGGAAGTTTCGTCCCACCCTATTGACGATTCGAGCAGAGACTTCATAAGTATATGGTTCATTCTTATATTTGTGTGTATAATCATAATTTACATATCAAGTATTAGATGGAATGTTCTATCGTTAACATGAAAAAGGTCCTACAAGGGTGTGTCACCAGATATAGTAAGATTTTTTTAAATAAGTATAGTTGCTTTGATTAAAGTACTCAAAAAAAGATGTTCATTATTTTGTCAGTTGATTCTTTAAGTTTATATTTATTAATTCATTTATTCCTGCACTTGGTGGTAACTTGATGGTTCGCACCTATGCAGGGTTAGCCCTGCACTGTTTTGCACCAACTCTGTTTTGGGCTGAGATTGTTCACCCCATATTGTTTCACTCAAAATACTTAAATGTGCTCCTGAGTTAATTTCATTTAACAGCTGTTAAAAGATATTTTTTTTTAATTCAAGAAGATGAAATATTTGAAGCAGAGACGTAAATAATTTATGTCTGTATTTAAAATTATGAATTATTTTAACACAATGCTAATTCTAGTACTGCCATCTAATTATAGGTAATTATTGCTGGCATGGATTACCCAACGTCAATCAACAATATAATTATAAATGATGTAAATAAATTTTCTCCTTATGATCTGGTTGCACACGATCCACTACATTTGGCATTGCATATTATTAAGTCATGAATTTGAACACACAACATACATTTATATCATATATTTGAAAAATAATGGACCCAAATGTGATTGAATATTAACTATAAAACATGGGATGTTATGCACTGATATAGGCACGAACCATCTCAGCGTGAAACAGAATCGGTGCAAAACATTCAGGATTCCACCTGGCTACTAGCAAATAAGTATATATTTAAAAAAACACTTAAATAAGTTGCAGAGTCTCAGAGCAGTTTGGCAAATGAAATTACTGGTATGCTAATAAGTATGAGTGCAGGACAAAATTAACTCTCCAAATACACAGCTTACAATATTAATTCAATAATTGCTTGTATGAAAAAATAAACTTATTATTTCCAGAGAGTACTTGCAATTTTATAAGGTTTATAACATTACGCAATGTTACTCCTGTCTAAAATATAATGTCAATGTGAACATATGTAACTGCTTAGTACGAACATGGATATTGTGAATTCACAAATATAGAGAAGTTATCGTGGATCCCCATTTATATAAATTTAACAAATTTCTCACATGGATATAACGAATTAAGGATATAGCGAAGTAAAAATTTCATAGGTCCCATTGACTTCGTTATAACCAAGTTTTGCTTTATTAACAGAATGAATTTTTATGCCTCCGTAAACGAAGTTTCGGGGGTATATAGTTTTTGTCGTGTCCATCTGTCTGTCTGTCTCTCTGTCTGTTTGTCCGCAAAAACTTTAACCTTGTCCATAACTTTTGATTTAGTGGAGCTATGACTTTCATATTTCACATGTGTATTCCTTGTGACAAGACCTTTCTTTGGGTACCACCAAATTTGACCTTTTGACCTTGACCTTGGGAGTTTGACCCACTTTTACATGAAAATTTTAAAATTTTACTTTGGCCATATCTTTTGAACAGTAGACACCAGGACATTTATACTTCACATATATAATGTTTGTTGAAAGACCTTTCACTGGATACCAACAACCTTGACCCTTTGACCTTGACCTTGTAGATTTCCGTACTTGTGAAAAATCTTTAACTTTGGTCATAACTTTTGAACGGTAAGGGTTAGGGCTTTCATACTTCATATATGTAATTCTTGTGAGAAGACCCTTCATTGGACACAAAGAACATTGATCCTTTGACCTTGACCTTTGAGATTGACCTATTTTATATAAGCAAATCTTGACCATAACTTTTAAAGATTAGAGCTAGTGCTTTCAGACTTTACTTATTTGATCTTTATGACAAGACCTTTCATTTGATAACAATAACTTTGACCTTGACCTTGGAGTTTGACCTACTTTTTAAGAAATTGTACGTTGACCATAACTTTTGAACAGTAGACACCAGGACATTTATACTTCACATTTGTAATGTTTGTTGAAAGACCTTTCACTGGATACCAACAACCATGACCCTTTGACCTTGACCTTTTAGATTTCCTTACTTGTGAAAAATGGGGACATTAACATCACGGTCATGCAATTACAGACAGCAGGGCCTACTAATTTTAGAGGTCGGGCTATCATAAATCTATACTGCGTTAGCCTGTCACTTGCTGTGAGGCTAGTAAATCTAAAATGAAAGTATAGGTATATTTGCATTGACTGAGTTTATGAAATTTGGTACTGGTATTCAGATTTATCATAAGAATATCTAGGTGAAGTTCTGTTTGTGGTACGATCAAGTCATTTTTGACAGTTATGCGGAAAAGGGTGGCATAAGTGTTTTACAAACTTTCTAGGTATCTTTGTTTTGCCCCTTGATTTTGTAGAAATTGCAAACAAATTTAAAACTAAATAGGGCATATTAGATATTGTCTGCCTGCAGGGCATTTATAGCATTACAACAAATCTAGTTTTATATTTTAAAGTGAAGTCATGAGGAATTAAAATCACTTCACTGTAAGTGTCAATGTATTATTAGCGTGTTCACTGTAAGCATGTTTACTGTATTCCAAGTGCTTAAGTTTTTGCATTAAATGCAGTTTAAGGACACTGTGTGACTCAAAATTCAATTTATTGATAACATTTTAGCTTCCTTGGTGTTACATTTTTTAAATTTTCATGTAGGATCGTAGTTTAATTGAATTGTGAGTAGTAAGAACTGATAACGAATATGAAAAGCTCGGCTAGCATAAGTTATTTTTTCATCTCTTCAGAAGCAGTTTTGGTAGATAATTTGAGTATTTGTGTATTTACTTTAGTACAGCTTGTATGTTTTCCAGTAAGTTCAAAGTCACTACAGAAAACAAAATTCTTGTATAGTCATTAACATTGTAAGGAACAACCATCATGACCATTGGAAGCTCAGACTTGCTACAAAAATTCTTCATGACATGAGGGTATATCATGTGCTCTACTCAAGGTCATTCCAGCATGTTCCAAGTCTGGTAGATTAAAATTATTGTTGGGTATATAACTTTGTAATTGGGGATCATTAGTTCATACTAAGTATAAAGATTGTGACCAGAGGGTTTGTCTTGACTTTGACCTAAGGTCATTCTGGTAAATCAAGGTCACTGTCAGGCAAAGTATAAATGTTGTCCATAGTACAGCTTAGTTATTGAGTATCAACGTAAGATCATAATTCCAACATTTTTTTTTTTTGAACTGGGGTTGTCTTGATCTTGATCTGAGATCAATGCAGCAAATTCAAGGACACTGATATTAAAAGTATAAATCTATAATTTTCAATCTAATGAAGACACATTGTGTGTCCAGATTTCATTAAAAGATTACTTATGACCAGAAGATGTGTCTTTTAACCAAGGTCTTATGGTAAACTAGTTGTCACATTTACAAAATGGAAATGTTCACATTAATAAAAATTGCACAAGTTGGGGGTATTAATTTTATGAGCTTGTTATATTTCTAGTTACCAATATTTTGTTGAAGAAAGTTGAACCACTTTAGCTTGTTTAGGGCTTTGATTTGGATTAGAAATTAATTATATTAGAGTGCCATTACTAGATTACTTTGACATAATACCAATTATTCATGAAAAAAAAAAGAATTATAGATTCTTTGAGTTTCTTCTGTGTTTTAGAGTGAAACTTATTATTCCCTATTTGACACCCTATAACAAGAGATTATACACACTTGAATGTAAAAACAATGGCATGGGTTTATATTGGGTTGATTTTTTGTGTTTATACAGTTCTTGAGAAAAGTTCAGCTATTTTTTCATATTGAAACTTCAGCTCTAAACTTGTGTCTCACCCAAGGACAAATGTCATATTAAGGGCCCTCTGTACACCAGTGCAAAATATATTTATGCACCCGAAACAGATTCCGGACTATATTGTTTTTTTCCTGTCTATCTGTTTGTCCGTTTGTGTGTTGTCAAATTTAAACTTTGCCATATCTTTTGAACTGTTAAAGACAGAGACTTTATATTTAGTATGCATACTCCACTAATTAAGCACTTTCACTTAACACAAAGGTCAATGACCTTGTGACCTTGATTGTGACCTATATGCTAAAAATAGCTTTTCCAAAACTTTTGTCATTACTGTTGAACCATAGTAGATAGAGTCTTTATATTTGGTATGCATACTCTGAAAATTAAGCTCTTTCAAATAATACCAAGGTCAATGACCTTGTGACATTGACCGTATTAAACCTATATGCTAAAAAGCTTTTTTGGAACTTTCGCCATCACTTTTGAACCATAGGAGATAGAGACTTCATATTTGGTAAGCATACTCCACTAATTAAGTGATTTCAAAGGGCATGAAGGCCAATGATTGTGTGACCTTGACTGTGACCTATACACTAAAAAAATTCTTTTTCATACTATTTTATTGACGGGCGCATAGTCTTTTACAAACACATTTGTTTTGAATTGAGAAAAGTTTAATGTATAAAAGGGTTAATTTAACTAAACTTTTGAGCTTTTTAATTTTCAATATATGGTGTGTGGCAACTACCCTCTAATTGAGTGATTGCATGTAGTTTAACATCCCTCTCTAGGATTTTTCACTTATATGGAGATGCCACCACTTGCCGGTGGAGAACTACAAATTTTGTGCTATACTCGGCACTCAAAGCTATTGAGCAGGGAAGGATCTTTTTAATGCCAGCACCTACTGCAACACAGGACCTCAGTTTATATGGTGAGGTCTCATCTGAAGGATTGGTCTCAACATCCCACAGTGGATTTGAACCCGTGATGAAAGGATCAACTCTTCACTCTGCGACTCTAGAGCAGATGCTCGAACCACTTGCCCATGCAGGCAACATCTACCCTCATAAAAAATGTTTAAAGACAACAAATTAACTATTACAGAAAATGCTAGTTTACTCCAGTGGAGAAAATATGTGCAAATTAAATATTCAGTTTATTTATCTTGGCATTGTAAAATGTTTAGAATGCTGGAATTCATTACAAATTGAGAAATACACTGTGGATTTCAATTTTATATTTGAATTTATATTAATTAAAGGGCAGAACACTCATAAACTGTAGAAAACACCACAGAATCTGAACTCTAGTGTGCAGTATAGAGAGGGTTCTTTACTTATTTTAGGGAAAGGCATTAGTAAAAGAAATAGGTGTATATATTAATTCAAACAATACTGATTGAATTACTAGTTGTTTTATGTATTTTGCAGAAACCTGGTATCATGCCACGTAAGAAGAACTGGCGGGTTGCAGTGGCGAAGATTGGGAACCAGAGTCGTGCCAGCAATGACAATAGACTCGTGGATACTAGCCACGTAAAAAATAGTACGAAGGACCCAACGATTAACGTAACAGTTGACGGACCTTTGAGACTCGTGGAAGCTAGCCACGTAAAAAATAGTGCTAAAGACTGGGGGGATACTGCCTCCTTAAAAAGAGTACAAGATTTGCCTTCGGGCACGAATAACAGTGCAAATTTGCCTTCGGGCGCCACAAACATTGAAAATTTGCCTTCGGGCACGAATAACATTGCAAATTTGCCTTCGGGCGCCACAAACATTGAAAATTTGCCTTCGGGCACCACAAACATTGCAAATTTGCCTTCGGGCGCCACAAACATTGAAAATTTACCTTCGGGTGTGAATGACATTGCAAATTTGCCTTTGGGCTCTACAAACCTTAAAAATTTACCTTCGGGTGTGAATAACATTGCAAATTTGCCTTTGAGCACCAGTAACATTGCCAGTTTGCCTTTGGGCATTAGATTATTTGGAACAATTAATCAAGCAAATAATTTATTTCCATCTTTTTCTAGAGGAGTTCAGTGCACATGCAATGCTTTGATGTCTATCATTTTGCAAAATGCATCCACTTCAACAGAACTCGATAAGGTGCTCTTTGCTGGGGATGATTTATTTAGAGTCAGAATTGCAGAATTGCAATCAACTGTCCAATTTGTTTCAAAAATGCTTCAATTTCAAGAACTTCCTAAGTCTGTTTACTTGCATGACAACCAGTATGAAATAAGCTATTTTGAACAGATCTATGGAACAGTAACTCATGTAGATTGGGATCAGTCATGCCAAAGTAATAATTTGAAGGAAGGTATTGAGCTGCTCTTTACGAGGTATAATCAGGGATTAATTATAGTTGGAGGAATTTGCTCTGCAATATATGTGAATGACAAGAACTGTCCTGTATTTTTTGATTCACATTCTCATGGAGAGGACGGCCTTTCATGTGCTGATGGTAGGGCTATTAAAATCACTTTTAGTGACATTGATCAACTTGTGGACTACATGTTTGCATTTTATCAAAGTTGCAATATTTCAATGGTGAGCCAGTTTGAGATTCAGCCGGTGTCTGTAAAACAGAAAACAAATGTGTCCATTTTAGGAAGTGAGAGACTTTCCTTAATTGACAAGTATTTTGAGTTTCAAGGGAACATGTCTAGAAAGTGTACCTTTTCTGAATCGTCACAAGGAAATCGAAATGATTATATGAGAAACTATATGCAAAAAAGGAGGGAAAACTCACAGATTAAACAGAAAGACAAAGAAAGTACCTTAAGAAGTATGACAAAAGCAAGACAAAGTAAAGAATTTAAAGAGAAAGAACTTGCTTCCAAAAAAACTGTAAGAGAAAATCCTGAGACAAATCAGAAGGAAAGAGACCGTACATTAAAAAGTATGAACAAGGCAAGACAAAGTAAAGAATTTAAAGAGAAAGAACTTGCTTCCATGAGAAATATCAGAAAAAATCCTGAAACAAAGCAGAAGGAAAGAGAACGTACATTAAAAAGTATGAACAAGGCAAGACAAAGTAAAGAATTTAAAGAGAAAGAACTTGCTTCCAAAAAAACTGTAAGAGAAAATCCTGAAACAAAGCTCAAGGAAAGAGAACGTACATTAAAAAGTATGAACAAGGCAAGACAAAGTAAAGAATTTAAAGAGAAAGAACTTGCTTTTAAAAAAACTGAAAGAGAAAATTCTGAAACAAAGCAGAAGGAAAGAGAACGTACATTAAAAAGTATGAATAAGGCAAGGCAAAGTACAGGATTCTGTAATAAAGAAAGAGAAGCAAAACAAAAGAAAAGAGATAATGTACAGCAGCTTGAGAAAGAACGGCTATTTAAACAAGAAAGTAGAAAAAATAACAGAGAAAAAGAAAGAGAGAGTGAAAGAGTATCTAAAGCTAAAAGGAGGCTTGATGCAGAATTCACAGACCATGAAAACAATTTATTAAAGAAAAGGTGTCATGGTCAATCGTTGGAAGATTGTATAGAGAAATTTCATGAAGAAGTGAAAATTGGTCCAATTTATGTGTGTACATGTTGTCATCAGACTTGGTTTCGGAAAAGTGTTGTGAAGCTAAATACAACTAATCTTAGTGTTAGTAGTAAAAGTATTTGTACTGGATTTACATCAGTAGATGGCATAGAATGGCTATGTTTAACTTGCTGTTCAGCTTTGAAAGATGAGAAAATTCCAAAACTTTCAGTTAGAAATGGAATGAAATGGCCGGACCAACCAGATGCTTTGAAATTACATCCACTGGAAGAGAGGTTGATATCTCAACGCATACCATTTATGCAAATAAGAGAATTACCAAGAGGAGGTCAGATGTCAGTCAAAGGAAATGTTGTAAATGTTCCAGTTGATATTCAGCCGCAACTGTGAATGCCCTTCCACGACAAATAGATGAGCATGTAACTATAGCTGTAAAATTAAAGAAAAGATTATCTCACAAATCAGCATGCTTCACAGAAAATGTTCGCCCAAATATGGTGATGAATGCTTTACAATGGCTTATGAAAAATAGTGCATTATATAAAGATTCTGGTATAGTGTTAGATCATTCTTGGAGAAACGAAATTGAAAAAAGTAATGAGGAAACAGTACAAGAACTGATGGGCAGTTCAAATGATAGTGATGATCGTGAATCAGAAAGTAATGATGATGGTTTTTGTGAAATTACTTCAGATGACTGCATTCAGGGCAATTCTGATACACTTGTTGATGAAGCAGACATTGATACAAATAAACTCTATGTGTTTGCTCCTGGAGAAAACCAAAAACCAATAAGTTTATTTACAGATAAAGATGCAGAATATCTATGTTTTCCAACAATATTTTGTGGTCAGTGCAGAATTGAAAATGAGGATAGAGAAGTTCCAGTACACTACAGTGATATTGCAAAATGGGAGTTGCGCAGTGTTGACAGACGGGCAGCACAATCTGTACCCAACATCTTTTTTAAGTTGAAGAAAATTCAAATTAAGCAAGTTAGTGACAAAGTTAATTTGGCACTAAGAAGATGTAAATCAGACGGTAAGAAAATCACTGCAGAACAAGTTTTGAATCCATCCTCTGCAGAAAAAATTGTCAGATTAAATGAAGGGTATTATATATTTAGAACACTTCGAAATTCTCCTGCATATCTTTCATCTAAAAAGAAGGATGTATTTGCCATGATTAGGCAGTTAGGTCTTCCAACTTGGTTTATTTCACTTTCATCAGCTGATACCAGATGGCAAGATCTGTTGAAAACATTGGCAACACTAGATGGAAAAACCCTGTCACAAGAAGAACTAGACGATTTGAATTGGAATGATAAATCAAAACTAGTTAAACAAGATCCAGTGACATGTGCAAGATTCTTTGACAACAGAGTTCAACTTTTCATCAATACTGTTCTTAAAAGTCCTCACAATCCTCTAGGTGTTGTCACTGATGTGTTTCGAAGGGTAGAATTCCAAAACCGAGGTTCGCCACATATTCATATGCTGGTATGGACAAGTGATGCTCCAAAGCACAAAGAAAATAGCAATGAGGAAATAGAAGCTTATGTAGATAAGTATGTCACATGTGGTTTGCAGGAAAATGATTCTCAAATGAAGCAGCTTGTAGATCTTCAAGTACATAAACACTCAAAAACTTGCAAAAAAGGAGGTAGATCTGTATGCAGATTCGGTTTTCCGTTGCCACCTTTGCCCAAGACCATGCTTCTTGAACCCTTGGATGTTGACGTTGACCATTATAGAAAGATATATTCTGATATTCAGAAGAAAATGAATGATTACAAAGATGGTTGTAGTTTAGACTATGAGTCCTTCTTAGAGACTGTTGTAGAAATGTGCGAAGATGAGTATATAAAATGTATTCGAGCTTCCTTGAAAGGTCCCAAAATGTTTCTGAAAAGAAGTCCATCTGAGATGAGAGTGAATTACTATAATTCATCAGTGTTAAAGGCCTGGAATGCTAACTTAGATATTCAGTTTGTACTTGATCCTTATGCCTGTGCCACATACATTGTTGCATATATCAGCAAATCTCAGAGAGGAATCAGTGCAATGCTAGATAAGGCATCTCAAGAAGCTGCAGAAGGAAATATGGATCTTAAGCGACAAGTTCGACATATTGGAAACAAGTTCTTAAATTTTGTTGAGGTCAGTGCACAAGAGGCAAGTTACTTAATCCTTCAGATGCCACTTGCACAAGCCAGTAGAGAAGTTGTTTTTATCAATACCTCGCCACCTGAAGACAGAGTTTTCTTACTCAAACATCAAGATGAACTGAATGAGTTACCCAAGGATTCAACTGATATTAAGGCAGATAGTATGATTCAAAGGTATGCAAGAAGACCAAAACAGTTAGAAAATTGGTGTTTAGCTGATGTTGTTTCTGAATTGGAAGTGACTTTCCCAAAAGAAATCAGAAAAGACATACAAGAGGAATTGAATGATGATAACCCAGAAGATAATTCGCAAGAGAAGTTTACTGATCAGGATGTGTTAGTTCATTTGAAAAATGGAATTAAGATCAGGAGACGAAAAAACAAACGAGTTATTAGATATGTAGGCTACAGCCAAAAAACAAATTCTGAACAGTATTACAGAGAAAGAATTCTTCTCTTTCTGCCATGGAGAAATGAGAATGCTGACCTACTTGGTAGTCATCAAACTTATGAACAGCACTACAAGCAGAAGCATGTATGATACAAGTGAAACAAAGACAGTATGAGCATTTGTGGATGAATTAGAACAAGCTCGACTTCAAGCTGAAGAAGATCTTGATGATCTGGAGATAGTAGCACCAAATACAGAACATACTGAGGCAGAAGATTCAGAGATAGGTTCTGAACCATCCGAGGAATTTGTTCATTTTGATCCTGATACAGTTCAACATAGAGATTTTGATATTGGGCCAGAACTTGGATTGTCCTCAAAAGTAACTGAAACAGAAATGAGTGCTGTCCGCATTCCTGATGAGCAGTATTATAAACTTTTGCAATCCCTGAATACAAAGCAGAGGGAATTTTACAATCATGTAACAAACTGGATTCAAACCAGAGGTGAACCATTATATGCTTTTCTAACTGGTGGTGCAGGAGCAGGAAAATCAGTGGTTATTGATGCCATTTTTCAAACATTACACAGAATATTGTACTCAAAAGAAGGTGAAAACCCTGATGATATTAGAATATTACTTTGTGCTCACACTGGCAAAGCTGCATACAACATCAAAGGGACTACTATATCATCAGCTTTTCACAGAAAAATGTATCAAACTCAGCAGCACATGAGTGCAGATGAACTGAACTCATTTAGGGCAAAGTACCAGAATTTGTCTGTTGTGATAATCGATGAAATTTCAATGGTAGGCAATAATATGCTGTCATTTATAAATGATAGACTTCAACAACTTACTGGGAGAAAACAAGACTTTGGTGGTATTAGTATCATAGCTGTTGGTGATTTGTATCAGTTGCCACCTGTTGGAGACAAGTGGATTTTCAAAGACCTTTCTAATCCTGGTCAGAGTTTAGCAAACAATTTGTGGCATGAACATTTCTATATGCATGAACTAACTGAAATTATGAGACAAAAGGATGACCTTAGATTTGCAGAAATGTTAAATAGACTTCGTGAAAACAAGATGACAGATGAAGACAAAGAACTCATTTCTCAACGTTTCATCAGGCAAGACTCTCAAGACTATCCTAAGGAGGCACCTCATCTGTTTATTGAGAACAAGTTTGTTGATTGTTTTAATAACAATCTTATAGAAAACCTTTCAACGAATAAAGTAAATGTAAAAGCAGACACAGATGTGTTATCACAGACAAAACTTTCTGCATCAGTGAAATTGAAACTAGTTCAAAACTTGCCTGAAAACCCAGCATCTACAGGACAATTAAGAACTAATTTGGTTATTGCTGTAGATATGCTCTATGACATATCAGTAAATCTTGATGTTACAGACGGTTTGACAAATGGTGCTTCATGTGTTGTGAAATACATTGAATATAAACAATCACAATTCAGACCTGCCATAGTATGGGTACTGTTTGCTGATTCAAGTATAGGTATTTCACGAAGACATCAATACAGGCATTTGTTTTCCACAAATGTTAATTTTGCATGGACTCCCATATTTGAAGCTAAAAGAACATTTGTTTATAACAGAAAGACATATGAGAGAGTTCAGTTTCCACTGCAACCATCTGCTGGTAAAACAATCCACAAAGCACAAGGAGCAACTCTTTCAAAGGCAGTAATCAGCTTAGGACAGACAAAGCAGCGCAGAATCCCGCATATACATTATGTTGCACTCTCAAGAGTAAGGTCACTTGATGGTCTGTTCATTCTGGATTTCAATGAAAAAAGTCTTTCAAAAGATGAAACTGTTGATAAAGAGATGGACAGGTTAAGAGAAAATAGATTGCAACTCTCATATACACCACTATACTCGGTATTTAAAGACATAAAATTTTTATTCAACAATGCCAGATCTCTACACAAGCACTTCCTTGATATAAAATCAGAACCAAGTGTTTTGGCTGCAGATGTTATTGGTATAGCTGAATCTTGGCTTTGTGAATTGGATTATGATGAAGACTTTACTTTAGAGGGTTTTACAATGTTCAGGAATGATGCAAGTTCTTCCCAGTGCAGACCACATCATGGTATTGTCATATATCTGAGAAATCAATTACAGTGTGTTTCATACAACTCTTTTACTTCCAAGTCTGTGGAATTTTCCATCATTTCAATTATGCTGTCCAATACTCCAATACAGTGTGTTGTTTTATACAAACAGCCTTCTTGTACTCTTCAACTTTTTTATGATACCTTGAAAAAAAGGTTGCTACCATCTGTTGACAAAGATGAAAAGACTGTGATAATGGGAGATTTCAATTTGGATTTAAGTACTGGTCAGTATGCACATTTCCTGAACTTTATGAAAGAAACATTTGGTTGTGTGCAAATCATAAACAAGGTAACCACAAAGAATAAGACACAGTTAGACCTAATATTTACCAACTTTATGGATTTACAAACAGATGTTCTTCAGGCTTATTGGTCTGACCATAATATGATTTATTGTGCTGCAGATATGACTTAAGCAAACTATTCTAATGACAGAACTACATTTTAATTACATTGCATAGTAAAACAAAACCCGCTCGAGCACAAAACAGGCAGTATGTAAATATTTAGTTTCCAATGGAAGCTAAATATTTACAAACTGCCAAGAGTGGTTGGACAAAATCAGGGTTGCCACTCATCAACTACCTTATTTGTCCCAATAACTTTCAGTATGTTTCATATATATAATAAATGTATTTAAAATCACATTGATTAACTTTTTCTTTATTTGGAAGTTATTGGGACAAAAATAGATTTAGATTAAAATGCCCATGAGATGAAATTATCTTGTTTATTTATGAAAGTTTGTACTGTCTACTTTTTATTTATTGTTAATCCACAATATTAAAACCACTGGCATTGTAAAACTGTGTTACATATTTGGTATAGGAGGTAATTTTATACCTAACAGATTGCAAATTCACATGTCAAAAGTTCAATAATAACCAAATTAACATACTTTAAGTGAAATATGTATACCTATGATTTTGAATAAGAATGATATATGGATATATGTTTGCAAGATTTGATTGATAATTATTTTTTATACCATGTTTTTCTGTGTTGCATTGTGTGATTGATCCATTAAGTCTGAATGAATATACAATTAATCAAATATAACTTCTTTCTCATATTTTTTATTTTCTTAATTTTTACTCGTTACAATATTACATATTTTGTGTATTTTAATGTACTACATGTATCTTTTTGTACAGTTTAACAATTAACATTTCATCTCATGGGCATTTAAATTTTCAATTTTTGTAGATATAATAGAAAGCATTCTTGTACTTGTTGTATTATACCTAAGTATTTATTAGCTATTATACAATGATGATTAACTATGCAATTATTATGATATTTATATTTCTCTACTTTCATAAAAGTAATTGCTTACTTTGTAACCCAATATAACAAGTGACTATCAGTATCTCGATCTGCAAAGACATTGTAAATATCCAGAATATGGTTTTCTCCCTGAAAACAAACATTTGCTCCAGTGGACATCTAAAATGTTTAAATGAACATTCTGTTTCTGAAAAGACTTTAATACTCTTGAGCTCTATTATTTATAAAAATGTTAATCAATTTTTTTGCTAATTCATTGTGTTACATGTAAAACAAAAGTGTCTACATATTCTGTTATTCAAATTCATATTTAAGAAAACATATGTTATTTAGTTTAAGTTTTATTTATTATTTATTGTTAATACTGAACTGTTACTAAACTCGACATGGACAATTTTGAATTTTTTAATTTTGATAAATGTAGTACATTGTATTAGTACCACATTCACCCTCAGAAACAGTCTAATTGTTTCTTTAAGGATACATACCATGAACAATTTTGTTTTAATCTCCCACAGAGAAGAGTTACATTGATAGTTTTTTTCAATATTCCTTTCAATGGAAATGAAATTAAAAACTTATTGATCAGTTAAGTTGCATTTCTCCTATTTTTCACCAAATTATGTTGCTTGGCCAAACATTTGTTGTTCAAGTAAACAAATATCTCATCAAAAAAGAGAGAAACACCTGAGATAATTGAATTTTTGAAGAAAAAAGTTTTTATTATTTATCCTTAAGTTTGTTATTTGTTTTAACAATTTTTATTAATTCATATTAGAAGTAATTTTTCAAGTGTCAGCTAGTATATACACTGTAATATTCATTCTATAAAGACTTAAATTTAGACTTAACGGAGTCTAATATTGGAACCGTTTTTATGATCATGAAACCGCATATTGCCTTTGTATCTCATTATATGAACAACTTTTAATCTTTCTTTTCGTTTTCGGTGTATAAGGTTAAAAAAGTTGTTCTAAAAATGAATTAATGAATGCAGCTGTTTCTTTGAAATATGAAAAATATGAGTTCCTTTTTTAAAGTTGAATTACTAAATCAGATAGTCCAGTATATACATTTAATGATGTAGGAAATATTTATGCAACTTTTTTGTTTTCTTTTGTTTCTGCAATGCTTTGAAATGCGAGCTAAGGCTAAGAAAGTTACATTTTTAGTTATGCATAAAAATGACGAAGTCCAGAAAAGTTATGTTTTAGTTACATATGAAAATAGCTAAGTCCAAAAAGTTACATTTTAGTTGTACATGAAAATGACGAAGCCTAGAAAAGTTATGTTTTAGTTATACATGTATATGAAAATGGCAAATTCCATAAAAGGTTACATTATAGTTATAACTTTTTTGTACCTCAGAGCCTAGGTATAACTAAGTTATATACTTTAGTTATAACTTGGTTATAACTTTTTTTTGGTATGGGCTATTGCCAGAGCAAGATGGTTTAAACAATATTATAATTTCAAATATTTTTCTTCTTATCATGTTGCATTAAATTTGTTGGTTCAATACAGTCTTTTCATAATATTGTGAAAAACTTGAATAACTCTATGGTTAAATTTTTTTTACATCATGTGAAGATGTCCAAAAACAGTGAAATGTATTTGTATAAAATATGCTAAGGGGACCAATGTGCATGTTCATGCCCCAAACCTTACTACAGTGTAATGGACTCAAATTTATCAAGTTAGATTTCAAAATATCTGTTTTAATGTTGTAAGTGTCTGAAATTACCTACATGAAGCAACACTTTTTGAAGGTAAGTAGTTTCGAAAGAAAGGGTCACTGGCCAGCCCGTAAAGGGAGGTAAACCTTGCTTCTTTCAGATGATATATAAATAAAAGTGAAAATTGCTTCGAATTTTTTTTTTATGGTAAAATTTCAGACATTTGCAAAACGTTTTTACCAATCAAGTCCTTTTACCTTTCAAAACTAAATGAAATAATTTAAATCATAACACTCTATGAAATGTTAAACACATTGCTTTTGGACACAACTATTGAATGCAGAAGTTTTAAATATGACATGATGATATATTAGTGAGTGTTGTACACTAGCTTGTTTAATATTCATTTTATATGTGACCAATATATAGAGTACCACAATGTATATTATATGCACATAGATATATTTTATGATTCAAGATTGAGACGTTTTATTGCAAACTGCTGTTATGATGAAGAACTTGATTAATTAATATAAATGTCTTTATAGTTTACTTGTAGTTCATTATATACTGAATGAATTTAAACCTCAATAAATCTGATATAATTTGTTTTGTATGTGTCCACTTTTATTGCACTAGTTTTTCAGGAATAGGAAAGGAAAGGATTAATTAACAGTATATCATGGATCACATATCACAGTTTATTTTTTAAAGTATGCATATTTAAATTTAGCTGCAAAAATGTAGCCCTCTCCCTTTTTTTTGAGGGGAGGAGGGAAGAGGTATCCAGAAAATATCAGATTAAAAGATCGGAGAGGGCTACATTATTGCAGCTTATTTAATAAATTGCACAAAACACATTAAGATATATATAAAAAGTTCATACCTACAAAATGAGTACAAATTGAAGATTTAAATCTTTACAAATGCAAGTCAATGGAACTTCTTTCAGAATTGTGAATTTCAAGGCCCCTGGGTCATGTGGGTTAAGGATAACATAGAGGAAGGGGCTCTTATTATATTTTGAAAATGAATTAATGCCTTTAAACATTTCTGATCAGAAAGGGTGCTTTTTTCCAAAATTGTGCATGTGTGAACCCAGGGTCAGGAATTCCTGTGGGTCAGGGCATTTCTGATTATTGCTGAATATTACTGACTAGTTGAAATGTGTTTTTTCTCTACTCTGCCTAAGGGTATTAAATAACTAAACATAGCATGCTAAGTGTATAGTTATGATGAGCAATGGCACCTCTTTCAAAATTGTGTATGCCATGGCCTCTGGTTAAATATATGAACCAAATTCAATGCATTGTTGAAAAGTTGTTGCTTGATGCTCAGGTGACCTATAAGGCCCATGGGCCTCTTGTTAAAACAAGGATATCATGTTGTGGATTGATTCTGTGTTCAAAATTTCATTATCACTGGGTTTTCTTATTTATGTTGTACATGTGTACATGTATTTGGAATAAAAAAGGAATTGTTGAAAGAAAAGTGAAATTAATCATGCTATTTTTGTCAAAGGAAGATAAAAAAAACCAGTTTACTTATGCACAGAATTAGTCAAAACATATTTTTATTGATAATTCATCCCAGAATCATATGTATAATAAATCTACAAAGTCAATTTGAATGGTATCAAGGAAAGATCTTATCTTTTTTAATATTAGTGCAAAAAGGTCAAGGAGGGCAACGTAAGTACAGGTGTACTTGTATAAATTGTTTTCTGTGATATAGAATGTAATTTAGAAGAATAATACTTGGAATTTAACTCATTTTCTTTGAAATACTTTGATTAAATATTCTATCTATTAAGGTCAGTTTGAACGATATAAGGAAAACTTATCTTTTTTAATTTAAGTGCAAAAAGGTCAACCAGGGCAACATGTGTCTAGGTGTACATGTATAAATTGTTTTTATGATACAAAATGTAATTTAGAAGAATGTTACAATGAATTTATTAATTTTCTGTGAAATATTTTGATAAATTCTTGATAATCTCTCTTAGTCACCATATTCTTCAAAATTGCAACCTTCTAAAGGAAGGGGGTAGGGTAGGGTATAAGATAATAAACTTGTTCCAGGTTGAATTTAAACCCCATTATGTAGTATGATTTTTTTCTAAAATTTAAGACACTTATAGGCTATCTATAATATGCAATAAAAAAAGAAATTTGATGGGTAATTTTTTCACAGTGGAAGCAGAAGTGTGAGACTTTGTGCAAGGAATAGGCAATATTTTAACCTAATTTGACCATGCATCTTGGTAAATGTAACTCTGTTTTTCGCTAACAATGCTTGATAAATTTAAGATTGATGTCAAATATTAATCAATACAGACAGATGTTTGAATTCATATAAGACAAATGATAATTGATATACCAATAAAAAAATTACAGCCCTTTTCATATCATATTCTTATATTATTTTACCCTGCTTTTTCAGCCCTTCCGTGCTTGATTAAGGCTATATTAAAATTGTCAAATTTCTCTAAAACTAGCCCGATGACCTGCCCTGAATTTTTTATATGATTTAGAACAAGGACTCAACACAAACATATAAAAAATTCAGAAAAATTCAATGGGTAGTTTTTTTGTTGACAAGCTATCAATCTCTACCTTAAATTCATCAAATTGATTTAGGTTGTGCGTCTATCTATCTCTCTCTCTTTCTCTCTCTCTCTCTCCCTCTCTCCCCCTCTCTCCCATTTAATTCCACTGAAATTGCTTCTCAGGGCCTTCTATCAAGTGCATGTATACCGCTGGAACTCTCAATGACATTGAAACCCAAATTATGCGACATTTACACCCCTCATCGGTTTGCAGGGCAAATTAGGGGTTGTATATCATAAAAAAAAACAATTTTACAATAGAAAAATGACTTAAAATTAAATGCATGAATGACATGAGTTTAAAAAAAATCATAAGAATTATTGCTTGCATCCAATGCTACATGTATTATGTAATAAAAATCTTTTATTTAAATTTATTTATTTATTTATTTTTAAACCATTTTATACGTACATAACTCGAGTCGTTGGCACTTTGAAATGTCTGGATCCGCCACTGAATGCTTAGGGGTGGTAATGTAGAAAGAAACCAAAATAAGTGTTTGATCGTCTTTGGTGAATTTCAAGCATCCGAGTACAGGAGTATCGAAGAAAATTCTTGTTTTCTTCTCAGGGGGTTGGAGAGGTATGTAAAAAAAAAAAAAATAACACTTTAAATTTTTTGCATATTACCGGTATTCTTTGAATTTTATGTAAAAAAAAAAATCAATATTACCTGCTCCAGTAAATACCCGGGTGCAAAATTTGCGATAATCATAAATACTTCTAAAAATTAGCAGAATAATTCAATTGATATTAAGCATATCTGAAATCCAGGTTTGTTTCACTGCTTTACGATTGAAGAATTGATATTTCTCTGTTTAATTTGGGGTAGAAATTACTTATAAGCAGACCATGCTCTCAAAAAATTGAACACGAGTAATCTATCCTTGCATATTATATCATTACTGATTCTCATGCGCTATTACCTGAGTTAAAAATCGCTCATTTGTATAGATATTGCAAACATAATTTCATTGAAAAAAAAACGTTTAAACTTGCATTTTCTCTTCCTCGATCTCTTACCACACAAACATATGAATATTTACGGGTACATTTCAATTAATAAATAATATACTCTTCAAAAAAAGAAACGTATAGTAGGAAAAATGCCCTGAAAAATGTGTGATAGTTTTGTCATACCTTTTATTTTTGTATGGATACGATGTATTCGAGTGAAATACATGATTTTTTAATGCAATTGTTAACTTTACAGCTATTCTACAAGTCTCACAGACTAAAAGACCTGATTTTGCAAAATTTCCCCCAATCATTTTTATCTCCATTTTCATTTGTTGTATTCTGATAAATTTCCTTCAGGTACAAAGGGGCTATCAAAAGCGGGGGTTCTCGATATTTTGAATCTGGTTTTATACTGACGCTTCCTAAAATTGCTACATCTGAATATTGCGTGGCACAAAAAGGAAAATGGGCGACTGGAAGCAGGGGTACCGCAATCTACAATTGCAAGAGGTTTTAATGTTACACACAGACCATATCTAACCTATAAAACATAAACCATTAACATCGAACACCCAATGTTCGCAAAAAATATGGTAGACTACGTGTGACATCAGCAGCACAGCATCACTTCCGAGGATTACGTTAATTGCATGAATGTAATGCAAGGACGTCATCTAAGCTATCCCTTAACTGCACAGATCATCTAACAAGACCGTTTTCAGTTGACTACGAATTATTGCAAGAGGATTATTCATGCCATTGCTTCGACCCCACAACACCCCAAATATCGACATCAAAGATCTCAGATCAATAGAGTATGACCACAGCATCACTGCTGAACATTTTGGTTTAATTACGTCCAGAATGTTTATCTGAAAGCCTCTTATAAGTTTAAAAGTGCTAATGCATTGTAATGAATGTTAGACAGATAACTGCCTTCAGGACGTTAAACAAGTTGGTGGTGGTAGTGTAATGATATGGAAAACGATATTATAAGAAAGTAAGATTGATTTAGTTTGAATACAATGGACTTTGATGGAAAAAGGTACTCTAACCATGTTCTACCTACACATACCCATTCAAATTTGCAGCATCCTAGAGCCGTATTAATTGCAATCTCACAATACACAGCCACATATGGCTAGTTTGACATACCTTTTCTTGCAAAGAAACAACAACCTGTTTCAGTCACAGTCATCTAAATCGCTAGATTTAATCCAAATTAAGCAGCATTGGACAAAATATATTGACATGATTTGCCAAAGACAATCGCATCCCCAGACTCTGCAACAGCTGACACACATTTATTCCCATTTATTCATAATATTTATTATTTATTAAAACATTTGCTTTCAATAGATGCCGTTTGTGGCTATCATTTGTGTCTGCAGGGGGCATACCAGATATTGATCTTTAATGGTTTAAACTGACTTTAATTTTTAAATTGTTGAGTAATTATGACATAGTATTCCTGTTGCTTACCATATTTCTGTTTTATCAATGCATCATTTTACTAAATTATCTTTATGTTCAGTTTGTCACTAAAATTCTACTATGCGTTTCTTTTTTTGAAGAGTATATTTGAAGTTTTAGAACACTTTCGTTGAAATATGTCACGATAAAATATTTTTTTCTTATAAAACACGTTTGAAATTATTTTGTCCCTTCAAGTGTCGCGGCCCGAAGGCTCCAACGCTCTTCAAGTTTCAAACATCTGTTTAACTCCAACCACCACCCCATCCACGCATATCTTTGTGCACGTTTTTGTTATGTTATAAGTATTTCTTCAAAGACTCGGATTAGGCAGTGAGGTACAGTATATATTTCTATCTGTTTTCTCTATGATAACTATTTGAAATTTAGTGGAGTTGATTTTTTGATATTTCTACCGGAAAGTAAATTAGGCAAATCGACAAGTCAGGAGCTAAGGAGACCTATAAATATGCATGCAAATCTAGGGCGACTCTCTTGGTTTTTGCGAGGATTAATAAAATGAAATCTTTTAGTCTACATTTTTAAGATATAAATTTACAATTTTACTTCATAATGAAATGGAAATAGAAGGAATCACTGTCTAGCTAGAGATAGTTGAACAATAGCTTCGCCCGTTATGCATAAATTATCACACATTTCAAACTATCTGTAATGCCCTGGCATTCTTTACTTACTGGACAGTGACTCCTTATAAATGGCACCTGTATGAGGCAGAGGTATACCTTAACGCACTTTATTGGTCCAGGGTAAAGCTAAGATGGCATGTATGAGTCTGAGATGATAATGATAATCCCCAAATTGCTTCATTTTTTTAAAACAAAAAGATGCAAATTGCTAAACTAATTATTTAATTCCAGAAAGAAACACACATTTTATAATAAAGCGCTGCATGTCTTTGTAAGCAAAACTTAAAAGTAAAAGAAAAAGAAATACATTGTCTTCTAATGTCCCCTTTTTTGTGTGCAAAATAGGTTAAAATAAATATAGTAAACGCTCATAAACCACGTTGTTTATATATAAAGGTTTTTTTTCCTGGCACGTAAAATATCGAAATCGTAAATAAGCCAGGGAAACGTCAAATATTTCGGACTAAATAAATGCAAAAAGTTACGTAACAAATAACATATAACAAACAAAATAAGACACTATGACAGATGCATATACATTGTTCCTGTTACCATATAGTGTGAATTCCAAATAAAAAAAAAGGAAATGTATCAAAAATTGTTTGATATTGCCAGGAAACACTTCTAAAATTTAATTTTATGTCTAATTGCTCTCTTACATAATAAGGAAAATTCCAAAAAAATTATTCTATCATCACATGATGATGTTTTTTCCTTTTTCAAAATTGTCGAACATATATACAATCATCGAACGTTGTAGCTAAATTTAAGATAAATACAGCAGAGAATAAAAATTGCTTAGAGTAAAAACAGAAAGAGCGAAAGCTGTCTTACCGACGAAACGGCCGACTCAAGTATTTAAAAGGAAATCACCTGTTTCTATTTATAGTTACATGTGCCTTTTCAATTCGAGATCAAACAACATGTATGTAATTATTTGTGGACCAGTGTTATATTTTCATAGTTGTAAGTTTGTTACACGACAATCATTTTACTTAAGTGCAATACTCTTACTCTAAACAAGATTTTTAGAAAATATTAAAAATAAAACAAGCTAGCAGCTATGACTTTGGGTCATTTGAATAGTTTAGATCTTTTTTTTCCGAGATAATTTCAAGATGTAATCTTGTATTATATATCTCTTTAATTATTTATACATGTATTGTAAAATAATGAAAGGAAACATAGGTGAGACTCGAACTTACGATCATTATGTCTACAATCCACCAGTCATACCACTACGGCTACGAAGTCATTGTAATCGAACGGACAAATTTAAGATAGATTGTTGAATCTTAAAATAATTTTGAGAGGAAAAATTAAATACATATTTACAGCATTTTCAATATGAAGACCACCTTTACCCAAAATTATCTAAATGTAATGAAGTGCAATTATATCCAAATAAGATTATTCAGAATTTATCCAGAAGTTGTTTTTCTGGTTAAGGGTGATCTTTTGCTACAGTTTTTCATTGTTTAGGGGTTTACTATATTCTTCATATAAACCGAACGATCTTTATATCTATCATATGAGGGAACTATCAATAGTTGAATATCTTTTTGTGTAATTTGCTTTTAAGCATAACATTGTATGAAAAATTTGGTTAAACAATGTATTTAAAAAATCACTACTAGAGTAGGCGAAAGTACAGCGCCGCTGGAGGGCCAGGTAAAAAAAATATTTTTATTTGTTCGGACAAATTAGAAATTCGTTCGGACGAATTAGTTACTTGTTCGGACGAATTAGATATTCGTTCGGACAAATTAGAAATTCGTTCGAACAAATTAGAAATTTGTTCGGACAAATAAGTTATTTGTTCGGACAAATTAGTTATTTGTTCGGACAAATTAGTTCTTTGTACGGACGAATTAGAAGTTCGTTCGGACGAATTAATTATTTGTTCGGACGAATTAGATATTCGTTCGGACAAATTAGAAATTCGTTCGGACGAATTAGAAATTTGTTCGGACAAATAAGTTATTTGTTCGGACAAATTAGATATTTGTTCGGACAAATTAGAAATTTGTTCGCACGAATAAGAAATTCGTTCAGACAAATTAGTTATTTGTACGGACGAATTAGAAATTCGTTCGGACGAATTAGTTATTTGTTCGGACGAATTAGATATTCGTTCGGACAAATTAGAAATTTGTTTGGACAAATAAGTTATTTGTTCGGACGAATTAGAAATTCGTTCGGACGAATTAATTATTTGTTCGGACAAATTAGAGAAATTGTGAACAACTGTCAGGACACCGCGATTAATGTGCGATTTGCACCAAGACGTTTCATTTTATTTTGATTCTTTGCAAAATAACTTTAATGAACAACATTATCAATAAATATTTTGAAGATAAGTCGTTTTAATGTTGATCTCTTTCTTATAATTTTATGTACATATTCACTACCCTGCATTTATTAATCATGACATGTGAATGATTTTTGAAATACATTTCTGACACATATGTCGCCGATATGTGGCTGAAATATTGCCGATTCGGCGTAAAACATTCAATCAATCAATCTGGTACATATGCAGTGTATAAAATGAATAAAGGTCCTCATTGAGTTTTTAATTAAATATTCCTGTTTGTGAATTAAGAAAACTTCACAAAAATGAACCTGTTCGTATTGATCCCAGGTTGTTCCTATGACTCGCGAGCCGGTGAATTAAGATGTGAACCGGTCAATCTGGTATATTCCCTAGTCTAATGATTTTAGAGCATAATTATAGCCCCCTCCCCTTATTGGAGAGGTTCATGTAGTTGAAAAAACTATTTAATTTCACTTTCAGCATTTCTTAATTTTGTTTATAACATTTGAGTACCAGTTCGAAGGTTTGATAGGCTAATGACTCACATAGAAAGGGGAATTATGAAACCAACCTCTTTTATGGGGAAAATAAATCATGAATGAATGATATAAAGTCAAAATATTTTCAAGTAACAACCCCCCTCCTCTATTTAAAAACGATCGATTGTCTTAATCATTGAGAAGCTTAACTTGCTTTAAATTATGATGTGTTTTTAAAGTTTACTGCACTTTCTAGGAACGTACATGTATTCATCTATTTTTATCCTTTTCCCGGAAACGGGCGTGTGTTTAATTTGGTCAATATTATACCTGCATGTTTTAATTTATGGCCTTTTCTGATACTTAAATATAAAATAAATTTATATATATACTTAAAAATAGTTTTTAAAAATCTTAGAAAGAATCCATTGAAGATGGACTTATGAGATTCCCTCTTTTGTTCCTTTATCGCAAAATACTTAAATGTGGGAACAGCGGTATAGAAGCAAAACTATACAAATGTCCTAGCTAGTAAGCCCCACCTTTAAAAAAAATAGACCCATCGAATAAGAGGTTCGATATTTCGAGTCCGAAGTTTACTTAATATAAATTAATACAATGCAGCCGCGTAGCATCGTTTTTGAAAGTGTGTGGGGGAGCCTGAGAAAAAAATAGCTACCAGAAAAGTTGACGAGCAAAAAAAAAAAGGGGGGGACTCAGGAAAAGTTGCCCAAAGTTGACAGTCCTATTTCGTGGGGGGGGGCTTACCTTTCCAATGCCATTTTTTTCCCGTACCAATTGCCTGCAGTAGGAATAAAAACCTTAAGGAGTGGATCTCATCTTTTCAAAGAAGCGGTAACTGACCACTGGCACCCCAGTGTTACCAATTTAACACCACCAGCAAAAGTTGGTCTGGTAGAACCAGATGATGTTTATTTATGACAAATCTTATGAGTTTATGTCAGGGATTGGAGTGAAAAGATGTTTGATAAGAAGTAACTGACCCTCTGAATTTAATAGTGGGCTCTCAGATATAAGTATACTTTCAGAATGGCAGACTTTAGGCCTATAATATATACCAGTATAGAACCATTATTTCCAAATATTTACAATCAACATACCCGACTTTAATAGCACATGTCTAGTTGCTACGTGTGTATGTCATGGTCCAAAGAGCTATTTATGTATTAAAAAGGGATGAATCCTCCTGAATAGACAAATTGTATATCTCTCTTTACAAGATAATATGTGCAAACATCTAATTTGTCCGAACAAATATCTAATCCGTCCGAACAAATAACTAATTTGCCCGAACGAATATCTAATTCGTCCGAACGAATATCTAATTCGTCCGAACAAATAACTAATTCGTCCGAACGAATTTCTAATTTGTCCGAACGAATATCTAATTTGTCCGAACAAATAACTTATTTGTCCGAACGAATTTCTAATTTGTCCGAACGAATATCTAATTTGTCCGAACAAATAACTTATTTGTCCGAACAAATTTCTAATTCGTCCGAACGAATATCTAATTTGTCCGAACAAAAAACTAATTCGTCCGAACAAATAACTAATTCGTCCGAACGAATTTCTAATTTGTCCGAACAAATATCTAATTTGTCCGAACAAATAACTTATTTGTCCGAACAAATTTCTAATTCGTCCGAACGAATATCTAATTTGTCCGAACAAATAACTAATTCGTCCGAACGAATTTCCAATTCGTCCAAACAAATAACTAATTCGTCCGAACGAATTTCCAATTTGTCCGAACAAATAAAAATATTTTTTTACCTGGCCCTCCAGCGGCGCCGTACGAAAGTGACAATCAAATGCGCCATGGCTCTTTTGAGTGTCTTATATTTCTACACATAAACGAATGAATAAACAAAAAAAGATAATAATAAAAATAATCAAGAAACTATTAGGAAAAAAGCGTATGATGTGAAAAATATTACGTCAGAAAAGTTTTCTCATATTAATTAGTTTAAGTAAATGATCGATTACAAATTTAATCATTATTTTTTTTTTCTTATTATTGTTTGCAGCTAAGTGTAAAGTTTAACGTTACATCACGGTCTAGTTGACAGCTGCGCTCAAGGTAAATTGTACACGCCTCCTAACCGCAAGCTTTACGACTGGTACTTTCTAGTTATCCCTGATTGGTTGCTCATGCAACAGATATTTCCGTGTCAATGTTGATAATTTGAGTTGACCAATCACGTGAATTGTTTATGCAGAATGCATCTGACGAAAAAGATCGTGACGTAATTTGAAACTTTACACTTAGCTGCGAACCATAATATTCACGACATCTATAAAGTATTGTTTTACTAATCATAAGGTGATTACAATGAACTTAATTGTTTCGTAAACAATCTATCATTAGTGACTTTAAATATTGACTTGTAGTTAACGTCTTGTTTAAAACTTGATAGGCTTGATAGATTTCAGAGTAAAATGTACATGTACACTACCCATATAAGTAAAAAAAAAAATTCTAAAATTTATGCCTTATTTCCTAACTGATCAAGATAAAGCGGAAAGGGCGGGAGACACTAAATTAGATTGATTAGAATTGCATGAGGAAGGAAAATCTAGACTTTCAACTTGACATTGTGTTTAAGCTATTGTTTTAATTCTTTTAATCGTTTTTCTCACATTATTATAACATCATTATTATTATTATTTTAACATCAACACAATTTATGTACTAGTATAGTTGTTTCCCTGACATGGTTGAATGGACATAACAAACACGTTGATGTCGGGCAAGTGTGCTGCAAGATTATAAATTCAATGAAATCAATCTCAAAAGTCCATTAATTGAAACAATGCTTTTGAGCAATGCAAAAACAAACCTTTAAAACATCAGAGGTGGGATCAGGTGAAATGGGGAAGTATATAAACATCCCCAGTCGACTGATCATTATAAAAGTAAGAAATTAGTTGTTCTCTGGATGTTAATATAGCATTAAGATACCACACATCTATGCATTGTATTTGATATTGTCTTGAAAAGCACGGAGAGACGATTGTACACAATGTCAGAGATTTTTATTTAATACGTTTAATACACAAAATAGTATAAAGCGATTAACCAATGTATTTCAAATATAAAAGAAGAAACATTTGTATTTAATGATGATGAACTGACGTTATATAAGGAATGTTTTTAAGTATATATATTGATTTGAAGTATAAAACACACTGAAATACAATATACTCTATGTCAAGTCTGTATGATTTATACAACAAAAATTCACAGTCACTGTACTTAAAACACTCCTTATATTTAGATTTTTACAAGTTTAATAGAACAATATACTCAAAATTTCAATAAAGTTTCTTGCTGCCTTATATCGTAACAATTAATTTCATTAACTTTTCTGTAACCTCAGTGTCATGTCAATTAAGAACGAGTTTCCTCGTATCCAAAAATGACTTGCAATTCAATAAATGGCTTAGTAGAAAAGCACAGCAAATGTGAATATTGATAAATGTAATACATGATAACAATATACTATAATACTGTACTACTATAAGGAAAAAACGCATTCTGAATTTCGAAGTGATTTAAAGCTACTAATTTGAAGGCATTTTCCAATATTCTTACCGAAATTTAAAACTCATCTTTTAAAAAAAATTACAATTTTTTTTTATTTTGACCCATTATTCAAGAGTTATTGAAATTCATATGACGATACCCCCCAAAAGTAAAACTAAAAAATCATTATCTCCCTTGCCCATCTATCTCAGCCTTGTTTATCTATGCATGTAGATCATCAGTACAATGATCTTTCTCAAAGGGATATTATTCAGCCCCTCCGACAGAGCAACCCTCAGCTAGTCTTGAGTAACTAGAACATTCCATAGCCTTCTAATCCTACTGTCCAGTGAGTTCCACAGATTTTCGATTGGAAAAAATATTTTTATGGAAACCAGTTCAATGGTGTGATGAACATAAATGATTTTAAAAAGATATTGACGAACTCAGACTGCACTTTGGCGGGGAGAAAATGCTGAAAAATGTATGCCGACGTAAAGTTGACGAGCTCTAGAGGCAAAATACAAGAAGGAAGTTTCTTTCATTTTTATGATGATTTAACGATTATGCTTGCCTACTGTATTAATTTTGGTTTCAATAACAATTTCAGGGGTAGAAGAATAAACAAGAGGCCCAGGGGCCACATCGCTCACCTGAGCAATTGGCTAGTAAAAAACACAGATCAGATCAGAACTGAAAGTAAACTGGAGGGGGGGGGGGGGCGCTTGAATTTTAAACCCCCAGGGGGGTCATGATTTGAACAAACTTGAATCTACATTACCTGAGGATGATTCCCTATAAATATAAAGAAGCCTGGCTTTGAGGTACTTGAAAAGAAGATTTTAAAAGGTCTCCCTATTTGTTCCTATGTAAAACTTTGATCCGCCATTTTGGCCCCACCCTACCCCCGGGGGTCATGATTTGAACAAACTTAAATCTACACTACCTGAGGATGATCCCAAATGAGTTTCATCTTTCCTGGCCCAGTGGTTATTGAGAAGAAGATTTTTAAAGATTTTTCCTATATATTTCTATGTAAAACTTGGATTCCCCTTTGTGACCCCGCCCTACCCCCGGGGGTCATGATTTAAACAAACTTGAATCTACACTACCTGAGGATAATCCCAAATGAGTTTCATATTTCCTGGCCAAGTGGTTCTTGAGATGAAGATTTTTAAAGATTTTTCCTATATATTCCTATGTAAAACTTTGATCGGCCATTTTGGCCCCACCCTACCCCCGGGGGTCATGATTTGAACAAACTTAAATCTACACTACCTGAGGATAATCCCAAATGAGTTTCATCTTTCCTGGCCCAGTGGTTCTTGAGAAGAAGATTTT
The DNA here is from genome assembly GCF_032062105.1 of Saccostrea cuccullata. Lineage (NCBI taxonomy): Eukaryota > Metazoa > Mollusca > Bivalvia > Ostreida > Ostreidae > Saccostrea > Saccostrea cuccullata. The sequence goes on from NW_026925935.1 coordinate 33,660, forward strand.
TAAAGATTTTTCTATATATTCCTATGTAAAACTTTGATCGGCCATTTTGGCCCCACCCTACCCCCGGGGGTCATGATTTGAACAAACTTGAATCTACACTACCCGAGGATGATCCCACATGAGTTTCATCTTTCCTGGCCCAGTGGTTCTTGAGAAGAAGATTTTTAAAGATTTTTTCTATATATTCCTAAGTAAAACTTTGATCGGCCATTTTGGCCCCACCCTGCCCCATCATTTGAATCTACACTACCTGAAGATGATTCCACATGAGTTTCATCTTTCCTGGCCCAGTGGTTTTTGAGAAGAAGATTTTTTAAAAATGCCATTAATTTTTCTCTATTTCATAATTATCTACCCTTGGAAAAGGGCCTGGCTCTTCATTTGAACAAACTTGAATCCCCTTTACCCAAGGATACTTTGTACCAAGTTTGGTTGAAATTGGCCCAGTGGTTCTTGAGAAGAAGATGAAAATGTGAAAAGTTTACGACGACAACGACGACAGACAACGGACAAATTTTGATTAGAAAAGCTCACTTGAGCGTTCGGCTCAGGTGAGCTAAAAACCCTATCATGAGGTGACTTTGTTACGCGCCAAAGCCACCGTCACGGTTGGTTGGAAACCAATCAAGCTACTTTCTGACAACTGACAAAAATGTTCCCTGATGGAAAACTTGAGAAACATATAACAATTTCAAAATGTTGTTGCATTTTTCTTCTCTTAGGCAATTCAACTACTAGACCCAGTGATATTTCAGTTAGCTGTACCAAGATTGCAAGAAATTCATCCTGACTACAAATATGCAGCATTTCATGTTGGAGTAATTCTGAAAGACGATTTAAGTGCACAATAACCAATAAACATCAGTGGCAAATTTTCATTATTTTTGGGAAAACAGTCCAAAATATTTCGCACATTATGTTATCATGCGTTTTTTTTCCTTTCAGTATAAATGTAAATATAAAGATGTCAACAAGGCCTAAATTGCACAAAACATAAGACTCAAGTTCATTTGCATTGTCTTGATAAATTTCGCAAATTTAAGAGCACTTAAGAATCACTTTAAATTTATAAGGTCATGAAATATCCATGTCGGATATTTCTTGAAAAAATATGCAGCGCCCATAGCATATGTTGAACCAATATGCACTGGAATGACAACTGTTACTGGTGAACTAAATTCATTAAACCACTCATTCTCAGCCTCATGCATGAACAGTTTCATTTGAGAATAACTACCAGTCATTATCACACAACGCACGTTTTGCTCCTCAAATTGTTCTTTGTGTTCTCTTATGATTTCCTTGGTACTGTCTTTGACATGAGTAAAAAATGTTTTCAATAAAGACCATTTAAAAATAATGGTTCGTCCACTATTTTCCACTTTAACCTCTCCTTTTTGTTTTGCCACACGGTCCTCAAGATCAGTCGTACCTGATCTACGTTCTTGAAATAGCTCGAATAACGTTGAGGACAAAGGAAATTCATATTTTTCATTTTCGTCCATGTTCTCGCGCATTTTATTTTTTCGATCCTCAAATAGACTAAGCAAAGAAATATAATCCCTTTCATATTTTGTTTTCCATTTATGAAAAATATCTCGTGTAAATATATCTTCGAACAACTCTTCAAATCGTCCCTCTGCTGTTAGATGTATTCTCCATTTCCGTATGTATGGATTACCAATAATCTCGTCTGGTTTCTCTGAAGTCACAGCTCTAAGGAATGTTAGGTTGCAATATTCTGAAATGAAGATAATAAAATGTATTGTTATATCACTTGATTTTTAAACGTAATATTATGCGGTCGTCCAGTTCTTGTTAAATCTATGTTCAACATGTGCCTGCCAGAAAAGTTGTTCGTTTATGATTTTATTGAAAATAATATGTCAGCTTATATAGATACGATTTTAGTAATAGCTATTATCATCATATTTTACCAGTTGTCGCTTCATGTAATATCGTAGGAGTCATAATATAGGGGAATAGAGGGTGGATTTTACATTTCATGTTTTGGAAGCCATCATACTTTACTCGGATCGTCATTTCCGGTTTGTTGACCTATATGTATTTACTAGTAATGTATTGTTCTATTGAAGTTATGAATATGGGAACGTATTCTACATTTTGATTTGAGTTGTTTTGTAATTTGAAGCTACAAGTTGTTATTTATTTTGAGCATTAACTTTATGATCAGTCAGCTTTATCGGGACTACATTTGTTTACGCTAGTGTCGGTAGTTACGATAGTCATACGCTAAATTGTTTAGCATATACTGTACAATCTAGGGATGTTTTAATAACATTGAAGGAATTTATTAATTCGTCTAGTTAAGCTTATTTTATGTGTTATATTTCCACTTGTTTGTTTTACAGAGTTTTACTTGTTACGATGTTGTGCGGTATCTTGTGTAGCAAAAATAGTTCTGTGTGGGAACTTGTGTGGGGACTCAGCTTCCCGTACAAGCTGTTGATTGGTTAATATTTCGTACGGCATATTTTCATTGGATAATTCGAGTCATGTGACAGGAAATAGGAGGTTATATTAGCAAGCGCGTACTACGCTACGACAGATTCCTTTGATTGCTGTGTCTTTCCACTTCTTACATTTCAAACTTGAGTAGTTGCTGGGAAAACCGTCAAAAAATCCACTACAAATTGTAGAAACAGACACACAGACGAAAATTGTAATGTAAGGTACAGACAGACAAGCACATTAACAGAAAGTCGACACAAGATTCGTACAAAAATGAATCCCACAATATGGCATGCCTAGTCAATGCGCTTAATTATTTCAAGCATCTTCGATGAGTAGTTGCCGAGAAAACTTTAACAAAAATTTGTTATGTTTGGTACGGAGGGACATATTAACAGGAAGCTGACATAGGATTTGTACAAAATAATTTTCATGCGTCTGCAATGAGTAGTTCTAGGGAAAACTGTGACAAAAATTTGTTATGTATGGGACGCACATACACGCGGATAAACAAGATGGTTACACTGGCCAGATTTGAACAAAAATCAGCCTCACCATATGACTTGCATTAACAAAGATTGTTCTAAAACTAAACATTTGCAATGAATAGTTCCCGAGAAAACTGCTACGAAATAATTGTAACGAACAGACAGCTATATACACAGCTAGACGGACAGACAAACACACAAGGGTAAAACAGTTTGGAGCGGGGGTATTATTAGTTACATAGTCTTTTAGTGACAGGGTATGGGATGATACCTGGTTAGTAAATTTCATACCTGGCGAGGCGGGGCCGAGTCAGGTATGAAATTTACTAACCAGGTATCATCCCATACCCTGTCTCTAAAAGACTATGTAACGAATTTACCCCACCGATGTAACATTTACGTTTGATCTGTAGTTTATAAATGTTTTCTCTGCTAAATGCTTTATCGCGCTTATACTGTGCCTATTATGACGTCACGTTTGTGTTTGTGACGTTATACATCGACCGGGTACAGATTTCTACTGACCGGGTATGGATTTACAACTGACCGGGTATAAGTAATCCACCGCCTTCACGTGACAGACTTCAACCAATCGTAAGCCAGGATTTCACGGAAAAATCAACAGAGGTGGGGTAAAATAACTTCCTTTCAGGTTGAAACCATTATATGGCCATTTTCTTGATTATATCCGCACATGTTTATTACGCTGGTCCGTCCTTCTGTCACACATTCTTTCCTTAAAATTCCTTAACTCCTCTTTTATTTTAAGCAGAAGATGATTGCTGGCATCCTAGCTGTTTATGTGCAATAAGGATTCAATTTTCATTTTTAACGGGGTAAGAAAAATGACATACATGAACATATACATTCTGCATAAAATTGTTCGAATCATTCGATTTTCACTTCTGTAAACAATGTCATTTGCCCCAGAAATCTTGCAAAATTTGAGCGGTTAAGTAAGTTGGGTAACTACGAGGTACATGTACTCGCCACATTACGTATTATCTTTTGAAAGATGATTAAGGGTATCCTTAAGATGTGCTTGAAATCTTTTTATAGCGATGAAAAGGCGTGAAACTTAGCCAGATCATAAAGATGTATGTTGGATTGAATATTGTTTAACATCTCTCAAGATTTTTTTTCTCATGGAGACGCCATCACTTACTGGTGGAGAGCTTCAAATTGTCCCATACTCAGCACTCAAGCTATCGAGCAGGGAGAGGTCTTTTTCGTGTAAGCACCTAATGCGACACGGGACCTCGGTTAATACGGTCTCCACGTTGCACAGTGTGATTCGAACCCTCGACGTAAGGATCAAGTCATTACTGCGCGACTCTTAGAGCAGAGGCTCTAACCACTGCGCCACGCGGGGACCATATCATATCTATTGATAAATTGTTGCTTTACGCCGAGTTGGCATTATTTTAGATCATTAAAAACGACTTGCTTAATTCCAAATGAATGTATTTCCGATTTCTGTATTTTCATAGTAGCAAAACGTGAGACTTATTTTGGATTAAAAATCCTTACAAAATACGGCGAAATCGTAAAAGTAAACAGTTCTGCATTTTTTTGGCGATGGATTTAACATTTGTGCAAAGAGGATATACTGATAGAAACTTAGCCTCGCCTTAATTTGTTTAATAAAGTTTAATGTCACTTTTGTCAAATGCACAATTTCTAACGTATATCCTTATTTTATAGTAGCCCTTTGGTTAAGTCTGTTGCTTTTAGATTTTCCATTTTATTTCAAACAATTTCATTGTTTCCATATCCATAGCTCGAAACTAGATTCAATGTATAACTCTATGTGACATCCGATGATCTTTGACCTTTTTTAAAACTATAACCTATCCATTTCCATTTCAGAATTTTTACTCTCTTCGACGTCTTACTGCCTGTTATAAGTACTGTTAACATCATTTGATATAATCAAGTTACAACATACAATGAGTTTTATCCTATTAATATACTGCAGCACACTAAATATTTGCGACACTTTATTTTCGCAAGATAGTCATTGACTCTTTATAGGGGAGACATAATTTTCATGAATTGTTAATATTTCTCTTTATTTCTAAAGGAAAATTATTCTACACGAGAATGAAATTTTTGCGTGCTCACTGTCTCGCATAATTTCGCAAAAATAAAGTTCTAACGAATAAAACGTTATCAGGCGCGGATTCAGGAATTGAAGTTAGAGGGGGCGTCAAAAGTAGGCAATGGGTCTGGTGCCGCCTTGAGGCCCCAAGTGGGTGAAGGGCAAAGCCCTGGTGGGGGCCCAAGGGTGAAGCCCCCGGAAGGTCCTGGGTTCTAGAGATTTTTAAGGGTAAAAATAAGGTCTACCAAGTAGACATATTTACATTTTCTAGACGAAACTGCAATTTACGTTAACTTTGACAATTTTAGAGGGGGAGGGGGGGGTGGCGCCGGGTACCCCCCCTTTAAATCCGCCACTGGTGATTTACAGCAATGATGTGCACAATGCAAACATGAGATGATACTTGTAAAACTAGTACCCGGATGGTGACGTACAGTTTAAGGTCAATGTGAGGTGCAGGTCTAGAGATTTTCACACAGTTGAAACATGCCTCATTTACCCCGGGGTACACATTTCTTATATTATTTATCAAAATTGCAAAAGATGTATTAACATAACATTGATTTCAAAAAAAAAAAAAAAAAAAAAAAAAACCAGGCAAAATCTTTGGGACGGAGATGGTTTTGAAAAAAAGATTGATCAGGTTCAAATTCTAAAAGGGGCTTTCTCCACCAATATATTGATAAAAGGTTGTATTATTTTATCACCTCTGAAAGTTGGTCTCATTTTTTTTTGGTTTATCAAAAACTTAATATGCACTTCAATAATATAATTTTTTAATTTTGTGCCAAGGTTTTTATCCTCCCTCTTTTTATGAAAAAAAAAACCCATAATGTTCATCATTAGTTAAGTTCTTCAATTTCAGACTAGTTATAATGTTTATTTTTAGTTGAACATATTTTATTATGTAATAAAAACTTTAATGGATTGGGCAGCAGGCATAACCAATATAACCCCTCTATACAAGCAAAAGGTTAATCAATTTAGTATAAGATAAGAGGCCCATAGGCCATAGTTTCACCTGATGATACATGTCCTGTGTAATTATACAATATTTGTGACGTTTTCTTGTCATCGAAATTTGAAGAAATGTGTCTTTAGAAGCAAACATAGTGTGGATGTAACTGATTTATGAAAGCATTTAGTTTTTTCTTATAAGCACAGAGGCATACATATAAAAATATACAATCTGAACGACTGCTTAATACAGTCTAAAAAGTAGTCTTTTCTGATATATCTAAACATACGTTCATGTGGTTTTTGCGCGATTTTATTTCTTATTGAAGTAAAGTTTTCGAATTTTCAAACGCCCTCATTAAAGTATTGACAGAGACCATTTCGAAATAATTTAGAGCTGAGTATATTTTTATTATGTGATTTTTAAAGACATAATCTGGAAAAATCATGTTTTTAATTGGTGATGAAGAGGTCCTGAATAGAACCTTCCAACTTTCAAATAAAAAAATAATACTGAGAGTAATCCATTTAAGTGCATCTACTTCTATTAGGAAAAACCATATGTTGCATTGCTGATTAATGGGCTCTTGCTAAATACTTACTCGATCCCACATGTAAATTGACATATGTTGTGTTGTCCTTGAATATCAAGTTGTCAACTTTGAAAATCAAACAAGTGACAGGCGCTTTAACATCATGAATATATGGAGAAATGGCCACCTCTCTCGATTTAATGTGCAACTGGTCTCTCTGTACGTCTTTATTCAGATCTTTCTATTGGTAACAAAAATAAATGCCAGAATGATTTACATATCTATACAATATGCATGAGAGCTATTTGAAAAGTTAGATTACTAAATTTCATACTAGTAAATGGTACATATATTTTATCCAAATTTGTTAAACATGTTTAAGCAATAAATTTGATTCGTTTGTAAGGTATTTAAACTTTGAAATGTATCAAGAAATATTTTAAAATCATCATGAATTTACAATGAATGCACTTGTTTAAAGGTCATACATATTTGCAGGAAAATATGTCAAAATCATTACATTTGTGTTTAAAGACAGTTTTTAGTATTGAAACCTGTGTTGTGTTACGCTATACACCTTTATTTGATCATAAGCATTAATAAGATTGTACGAAGAGTTGTTATGTAATGAGAAAAATACTGACAAACGCAACTTTCCTACATGTATAAACATGGGCGTCAGAAGCAGATTGAAAAGGGAGAGGCTAGTCAAAAGTGAGAGGCTTAACCAACAAAAAAAGGTAAATTCTAATTTTCTATGCCTATATATTGTCTATTTTTGTAAAAAAAAAAAGTGGGGGGGGTCTAAGCCTCCAATAGCCCCCTGTTGCAACGCCAATGATAAATACACTTGTTTGCAAAAAAACAAAAAAAATACCAAGTGGTCAAGTGGTATAGAAAGTTTCTACTACGTTTTGGCCTAGACCATGTGTGAATTGTATTATTAGGAGTATGTTTTTAAAACTCTTTACGTTAATAAATTTTTTAAACTTACAATGCTTTAATGTTTGCTCCAAGGTCTGAAAGTTTAAATATCAATAAAATATTTTTTACATGTCAGCTTTCGTATTTTTAATATTCTCAAATTTTTAAGGCTTCTTTTTTTCGTACTATTGTGTACAATTAAAATCATTCCAATATTATATGTACATGTAAAAATTACATGAATAATTATTACCATTGTTCTGTCAAAAGCAATTCTAAGATCTACGACGTGGCTTATCCAGTGATGAGGTACAGTGATCACACAGTGCATGTTAAATAACCCCGACTCTTCTTGTGTCTGAGAACCATGGTCAGCAATATCCTTGAGAATCTTCTTCACTAGGAAGCCAATTATATTCTGAAAAACTTCCTTCACTTTCATCGAACCCAGTTTAGAAATCTGTGATAATAAAATTGTTAGAAATTAAGAAGTATTTAAATTAAAAAGTTGGCAAAATCAACAACAACAACAAAAAAAACCCTCAAAAAATTTTGATTGTCCTACAGACACGGGCTTGTCTCGAGACACAGGACTATGCGCAACTGTATAATTACATTATCATTCCAGTATTCTTTATCCAGTTCGTGATGATCAAGAAAAATATAATCTCTGCAATCTTCTCTATTTTCAGTAAACATTTTACGAGCTTGATCTCCAAACTCTATTACTTCCCCAGTATTTGTAACAAGAGCTCCAATGATTTCATGGTTTCCTAGGCTTTTTACATCTTTAGGATATCTTGGATCGAAATAAGCCATTCCAAAATGTTTGTCACCAAAATAAATCGAGTACACCCTTGAGTTTTCTGCAATGACAAAATGATCTAAAGTGTCAACCAGTTAAATATACTTGCAATGCTGTTTTAAACCAATTTATACCCTATAAAATGAGTAGTTATTCAATTCGTTCCTTACAATTTAATTTTTCATTCATTTGGTGTAAGAAAAAACGATGATTGGTTTTTTTTTTTTTAATGACTTTTACATAATTTGAAATTAATTCATATTTAACACAAGTCATTGTGACGTAGGCAACCCATTTAATACGATATAAAGTAAATTTTTATCTAATCAAATACAGTGTTACAACCAGAATTAAAAAAAAAATAAAAATGTAAAATAAGATTGGGATAAAAAGTATCTTATTTTTAATCCACTATCTATTGTGTAGTCTCTTGGAAAATTTTAAGGCATTTGCTTAATTTCTGGCAGTTTCCTGAATAAAAGTATTCAAAATTGAAAAATGGTTAAAACATCAGACGTAAAATGGCGACGGTTGATGACGTTACGGCGCAACGAAGGGCAGTGAAAACACCGCAGGGGCCTTTTAACAGTGAAATAAGATTTAAAGTGTAGTTATCCCCCCCCCCCCGCCCCTAATTTTCCTCTTCTGAAAAAAGTTCTTAAAAATAGTTTACTCCCTTTTATAAACTAAAAGACAGTGAGAAAATATCAGTAGGGGTTTAAATCTCTATCAGATGTCGCACAGCTACATGCTAGTCTCATCATGAATTCAAGAAAAAAATATCAAATTAATTTCTTGATGCATTTTTTCGATTACGTAGAAAATAAATATATCAACAAACAAAAGGGACATTTAAGGCCTACCTGGAACAGCTTTTTGATCCGTCTTAAAAGTGCCTTCAAAAATAAAAGTACATATGTTACAATTACGGTTTTGCATCTGTGTTCCTTGGTGTTTGACATAGAGGAGTTTCATAAAAGAAAATTTATATTTGTCTATTACAGTTGAATTGATTGTAGTATTTTATTATTCTGATAACAAGGACTATGAACAATAGTTCCAAAAGGAAATGAACAAATATATCACACGTGTTATGCATTTTATTAATGTCGATATGTAAATTTGTTTTAATCTAGTAAAATGTTAAGATAACGAAGAGTGATGGACTTCAAAAAAACCTATAAACCCCATAAATATATTTGACAAAGACATAAAACTAAAACCCTGGTAATTTCTGCGGTGGGAATAGGTGCTAATTAAGGAGAAGTAAAAAAAAAAAAAACCCTGCATGCGGGTCACTCCTGTCCTAAGCCCTTTGTTTCGAGATTAGGTAGACAATTAAGTATTAAAACAAAGGGGAAAAACCATTAAAACAAGGCAATCCATGTACGATCCAATTTTTAAATAAATTTGTTAAAAATTTCATTTACAAAGCCCAAAAGTTTCAAAATGCCGACTTTAAACAAGTTTCTTGAATTCCTCGTACCATCAACTTTTGAGTTGCTTTAAAAATTGATTACATTCAGAGCAAGCTCTTGTTTAGCGAATAAAGAGATATAAACACCAGAAGCATGTGATACTGGAATATTACTATATCAATAAGAGAAGGTGAAGATGGAAAAAATGAAAACATCTTGTTTGCCATACAATTTAGATATTACAGTCTTTATCATTTGTAGTCAGGAATACATCCAAGAACGACTTTTGAATCCATTATTATCATTTTTGTTGGTATAAAATTTCTTCTCTGTAAAATCTGCATTCGAGAACACTGTTAAATAGTGCAACTACACCGGGGGGGGGGGGGGGGGGGGCTAAATAACTTTAACATTTACAAGAACAATTAACAAGGACATTTAGAATTCGTTTTATTTGTGTGGCCTTTTGGTAAATAATACCAAAAGTTTTATTAATTATAATAAAGTTAACTTTCCATTTTAATAAATTTACTCGGTCATTCAAAATACCCGGAAGTGACATGCAATACACTGAAAAGGTGATGTAAATATAATTCATGCTTTGATCGCTGTACGAAACAACCATTTATATAAACTTTTAATAAATTTGTTTGCAGTCAAAATGTAAAAGGTGATTTGGAATACTCAAAATTACTGTACATTTACAATGTAAATGTCGAATTGAAGGCCGGGGCTAGTGTTTTCCTCTTCTCGTGTAAAAATTTATAAACTAATTCTGCATCAAATGATTGTAAAACAGGTCAGCGTATAAAAGAGCATAATTAGTGCCAATTGGAATCCCAGCACTTTGTTGATGTTAGCTGCAGAGTACTTCTGTGTAACAGAGTGATTTTTCAGTTATTTTGCTAATTAAATAATATTTACTTTCAAACTCCCTTTCCATTCGTGTTTCACGTTAGAACCCCCTAAGTCCTTTGTTTGGTAAGAAACTAAAAAATTTTCATCAGAAAATGGAAAGTGTTTTATTTAAGAACCCCATAAAATATTTTTCACAATCCGTTTTTTATTTCAAAACTTATGAAATCAAAATAGCTGGAAACTAGAATGACCTCGTAATGCGTATAACCAGTAATACACAGACTGTGCAGAATCAGGATTTAAGTTGAGTAGTGTTGCAATAAAAATACCTTTCTCTTCTGGATTAAGTGGAGCAACATTGGTATCTGTTTAAAGAAAAAAAAAAAAGATTTCTTGTAGAAATTTTTCATCTATTTATTTAATTTGTTCTTTGTATTCCTGCATCCTGTATTTCTGGTAAAAAAAAAATCACATGCAACTTCTCCCCTTGCTAACTAAGGTACGGAAGGCGATTTGGTGCCAGGTAAAAAAAAAATAATTCATTTGACGGCCGTCAGATAAAATATTTTTCTACCTGGCACCTACCGGCTTCCGTAGTTAAGGAAGTTCGTTCCACATGTTTTCTTTTATTTTCGAAAAGAAATACGAAGAGAAGATATTTACAATTTGTGATATTTCATGTTTAAAGAGTCCATTCTTGCTAATGATAAGGTTTTAACTGTCTTTTGTTAAATCAATAAGGGAAGGACAAGTATTAAAACAGATGATGTCTGTTCAGAAAAAATCAGAGATGGCGTAAATTTGTGACATTTATTAAGCACACAAGTCAGGACATCCTTTCAAATACTATGCAAAAATTATCAATTCTGTGGAAAATTTAAAATGACAAACCTATTCTGTTGAAAAGTTATCTATCATTGTTATTCCATCCTTCATCAGCTTGTCTGATGCAAGATAAGCTATGAAGAAACAAAAGTAAATTAGCCTTTATTTTTACTCAAAATGACCAGCATTTCTATCATTCGGGTGATTTAAAGATGTTATATATTTTTTCGTATGGATGAACAATTCTATAGTTTTCTGCTAGAAATGAATTCCTTTAAATTTAAAGCAAACTCTTGTGATTTTGTCAGACTTGAAAATTAATCTCTTTAGTTAGGCACTATTTGGAAATTTTTGAAAATATTTCATCATGGAACGAACTTTCTTAACACCCCTTATATATACTTTCATCACATTTTCAACACTTGACTAAACAAATAGAATTTTAATTTTTAAAGTAATGTTTATTTGGAGGAAAATATTAATGTACCTTTATCAATTTCTGTAGGTAGATATCGGCCAAAACGGACGGGATGTATTATTTTTTAATGATTTTAAAAATTAAAAGAAGATAAATATGTAGTAAAAAATTACCCTGAGCATTTTCCTGATTCAGTTGTTTGTCGCCTTTAAGGATATAGATAAATAAAAAAAAAATACAAAAACCTGTATTATATTATGCTTCCTACATATGAGTCCCTCGTAATTTGAAATAATAAAGTTAGATAAAAATAAACTGTAGTAAAATTTTCATACATTTCAGCTAATTTTTGTCTATTACAATTGAAATTTATTGCACATGTATTTATAGATATTCCAAGCAGCGGCGTCTATATAAATGTTGTTATTACAACTTAAGTTTAAAAGGCAATTGTGCAAAATATACAGGCGTATCATCTCACAGATGATGGGCAATAAAAAGACAATTATGTTATTGGTAAGCACTATACAGATTCTTGTGCCATGTAAGAAGCCTTAGTCCTATTTTGAAATGACCCATTGAATAGATTTGTCGTTAATATTGAAAGTGTTTTATTAAAGATTTTAGAAGCTCTACCTTAATTTCAATACGCATGAATTTCTTCTGCTGAAAATAAGAATGATCATGTAATATGTTTAGCTTATACATATATACATAATGTTACAAAGGCATGCTTCAATATGATTTGATTAATAATATAATTACCATCTTCCCCTTTTGAAAATAGTGGATGAACTGACAAAAGAAAAAGGAGATATGTTAGCGTTTTTATATCTACATGGACTTGTATACTTTTTTTATTTCTTTACTTCATGTAATTTCATAAAAACAAAGATAAGTGATACATCAATTTACAAATGATGATGATAAAAATAATACTTTTCAAAACATGTGAATGCATGTTTTGAAAAAAAAGTTGATAATGTAATTCTCTATAATATTTACAAACAATAGCACAATAAGCACTTCAAAGTAAAAAAAAGTATTTTACTAGAAAAATATCATTTGATTACACACAATGTATCAGAAGGATTAAATCATGACCTCGAAAATTGTTCTTTACCCTATATTTTTATTAAATTACAAAAATAAATTTTATCCGCCCTTCTATATGTATTATTCCTTCTAATATATTCGAAATAAATATAGGTTAAATAAAAGATAATTTTATTTGAATTTGGGTTACCTTCGTATTCTTGACCGGGAGTGCTGTGAAGTAGATTTCTATACTTATAAAGCATTATCCCTGCTAAACCACAGCTTATCAGAAATAAAGTGATAAATACTATTGAAATGGCCAGCCATACGTTTTGGTCAGAGGAACATATGCATTTTTCCCTTCAAAAAACAAAAAAAAATTGTTAAATTTCAATACAATGTACAGTTTGAGACACTGCATTTTAGATTTGTAAGAATTATAGTTTTCAAGTAAGTTTACCTTATGTAATCAGGACAATTTGGTAAGACGTGTGTGTTGCTTGTGCTATTGATGTAGCTATAACACCGTTGGTCTGAAATTTCAATTTAGAATAATTGGTACAGAATGTCATTTTCATCATCATGAAAACACATTTTAACTTCTAATTTGTACAGAATTGCATTGCAAAATAAGAGTTAACTTTGTCCTTATGCATACTTGCAATTTTAGTTGTTACAAACTAATTGAAAGCGAAGATTGAGGTGTTAATTTGATTACAAAATACGTTGATATTGGGCTACCTTCGTCCTTGCAAATCAAAAAAAATATTAAAAAATACAGTACATGTATTATATGTTATTGTACAAATTATTAAAATAAAGATTTGTTGCTAATTAAATACACGTGTAAAGTCAAGAAAGACTTAAAAAAAAATAATTAGTATATATAAGTGTATCATACAGTGATCATATAATTCAAAAGAAATAAGATTTATGAATTTTGTTTGCATTACAAATTTGTATGTTTGCTCGAACGGCATTGCTTTTAATGTTGCAATTTACATTCACTATCAAATACTGAAATAAATGGTATAATACGTGAAGAAATGAGGAAAAACTAGCTATCAAATTGTATGTCTAATTCATTAACATTCAGATAATACATGTAACTTTAAACCTTTGTTAAACAAAATAAAAAAATAGCTTTATTGCACGAAAATTTATGCTATTTATACTATATGGTTTTTATTATTATATTATAATCATGTTAAGTACTGGTGATGCCTTTATGCTTTACTTTCCGTTAAGATAATTGCAAACAATTCTGTATAAAATATCGATGCTGAGAATCAGTGCGAAAGGATTTGGAAATTTATAATTCCCACTGCAAAAATGTTTTAATGACCATCATTTCTAAACATGCACATATTCATATAAGAATAAGTCTGGTTTTATTAAGATATATTTGATTGGACGAAGAAATGATATTTCATGTAATTTGCTTAATCTTTTACATTTTACAATCAATTTGATCTTCTATATCTGTTACAATTTATGATAGTAAACTACAATACGGATAGATTTAATGGACATCCACGTTATACTTATTCAAGCACTCCACTCTTCACTTTAACAGCCTTGTTGTTTATAATGAGAAAACTTTTCTGATAGTAATAAAACAAGAGGCCCATGGGCCGCATCGCTCACCCGAGCACTGTGGCTGGGGAAAGGTAGAAATTGGTTTATAATTGAATAGATTATATCCAAAAGTAGCCGCGACCAATCATGGCATTGCTATTCTTGATAAGATGATTTTTAAAGAATTTTCCTATATATGTCTATGTAAAACTTTGATTGGCCATTGTAGCCTCGCCCTACCCCTGGGGGTCTTGATTTGAACAAACTTGATCTGCACTACCTGAGGATGCTTCAATATAAATATGATCAATTATGTCTTTGTTATTCTTCAGAAGATTTTTAAAGACTTTTCCTATATATTTCCATGTAAAACTTTGGTCAGCCATTTTGGCCCCGCCCTGCCCCTGGGGGTCATGATTTGAACAAACTTGAATCTGCACTACCTGAGGATGCTTCCAAATAAATATGAACAATTATGGCTTTATTATTCTTGAGAAGAAGATTTTTAAAGAATTTTCCTATATATTTCTAGGTAAAACTTTGGTCGGCCATTGTGGCAACACCCTACCCCTGGGGGTCATGATTTGAACAAATTTGAATCTACACTACCTGAGGATGAGTCCATATAAATATGATCAAATATAGCTTGTTATTCTTGAGAAGATTTTTAAAGAATTTTCCTATATATTTCTAGGTAAAACTTTGGTCAGCCATTGTGGCAACGCCCTACCCCTGGGGGTCATAATTTGCACAAACTTGAATCTACACTACCTGAGGATGCTTTCAAATAAATATGATCAATTATGGCTTTGTTATTCTTGAGAAGAAGATTTTTAAAAACTTTTCCTACATATTACAATGTAAAACTTTGATCGGCCATTGTGTCCCCGCCCTACCCCAGGGGGTCATGATTTGAAGAAACTTGAATCTACACTACCTGAGGATGTTTACCCATAAGTTTCATCTTTCCTGGCACAGTGGTTCTTGAGCAGAAGATTTTTAAAGATACCACAAAATTTTCATTAATTCCCGATTATTTGAACAAACTTGAATCCCCTTCACCCAAGGATGCTTTGTGGCAAGCTTGGTTGAAACTGGCCCAGCGGTTCTTGAGAAGAAGTCGAAAATGTGAAAAGTTTACAACAACGACAACGACAGACAACGGACAAATTGTGATCAGAAAAGCTCACTTG
This sequence comes from Saccostrea cuccullata, assembly GCF_032062105.1. Lineage (NCBI taxonomy): Eukaryota > Metazoa > Mollusca > Bivalvia > Ostreida > Ostreidae > Saccostrea > Saccostrea cuccullata. The sequence goes on from NW_026925935.1 coordinate 49,268, forward strand.
AGCCTTTGGCTCAGGTGAGCTAAAAAGGAAAAAATAATGTATGTGTATGAGTATGAAAACATTTTAGTTTATACTTTTTAGCTTTTTCATTCCTTTTAATCATATTTCTTACATTTGTACACGTCAGTGGAGTTGTATCTGAATGGGCAGGGTGGATCTGAGTCATCGCATTTGGTATGTACGTTATCCTGAATAATTGCTCCAACCGTATTGAATTCTGCACACTTTTGACCTTCAATTTAAAGATTTTTATATTTGTATTAAACAACAATTCATTTTTCAAATAATGAAAATAAAATAATCAAGGAAATTAATTTTGTATTTAATTTGGTACTATACTCATCAGACAATCTATAAATTGCTATATACAATGCATGTAATGTACTGCTGAAATGCATTTTTAATATTAGACCGTTTGTATTACCTAATATGGGAACTGAAGGTGCACAGACTTCAATCGTCATATTCATGTACTCGTTAATCAAACAGTGGTATAAAAACTCTGCTGGTTTGACACAAGACTGGGAAACCTTTGAACAATCTTTTTTCTTTGCTTGATTTTCCCATTCAGCTTTATTTCTAGGACAGCGTGCTACTCTTACTACCGTTGACAAGGATTCTGGACAACGTGTCAAAACATAAACCTAAACAATTGGAGAAAAAAACGATGATATTTCAAATGGAATGGGATGTCTTCCTTTGCTTCACATAGATGACAACATCATATTGAAGGAAATGCGGATTTTGATGTTTATCTATAATGATTGCAAAAAAGTCTTCTAAAGGAGTGAAAAGGAATAATATAGCAGCATCAACTTGAATGTTACTTGAAAGAAGTGTATGGAACAATTGATTTTTTTACACTTCTTACCAAAATTAAATTCATAAAGAATTGATAAACTAAACTAGATAAGGGGTTAGAATGAACTTAACCATTAAAAATAAAGAACGTGTCAATCAAATTAAATATAAGTCAGATTGGTATATCTTGGTAAAAATGATAAATGAAATAAGTATATGATTTAAGAAATATATTTTCATAGTTACATGTTTTATCTTCACAACCAGAATGAAGACCAGGAGCCAAACTGACAAACTCATTTCTCTAGATCTTGATAGTGTCTTTCACTGTTGATTAAATGGAAATCATGTTTATTCACTTTAAACCGCTTTTGTTTTAATTATAACAAGAGGCCCATGGGCCACATCGCTCACCTGAGAAGCTTTGACCATTCTGTTCTTTACCAGATTTCCCCCCTTGTTATACATAATGCATCCCCACCCTACCCCACTGATCATAATTTAGACATTTTGAAATCTACACTACCCCATGATCCTTCCATGGGCACATATGTTTCAGCTTTTTTGGCCAAGTGGTTCCTGAGAAGAAGATTTTCAAAGATTTTTCCTATATATTTCTATGTAAAACTTTGATTCCCTATAATGGCCCCGCCCTTCCCCTGGGGGTCATGATGTGAACAATTTAGAATCTACACTATACCAGGATGCTTCCACATCAGTTTCAGCTTTTCTGGCCCAGTGGTTCTTGAGAAGAAAATTTTCAAAGATTTTTCCTATATATTTCTATATAAAACTTTGATTCCCCATTGTGGCCCCGCCTTTCCCCCGGGGGTCATTATTTGAACAATTTAGAATCTACATTATACCAGAATGCTTCCACATAAGTTTCAGCTTTTCTGGCCCAGTGGTTCTTGAGAAGAAGATTTTCAAAGATTTTTCCTATATATTTCTATGTAAAACTTTGATTCCCCGTTGTGGCCCCGCCCTTCCCCCGGGGGTCATGATGTGAACAATTTAGAATCTACACTATACCAGGATGCTTCCACATAAGTTTCAGCTTTTCTGGCCCAGTGGTTCTTGAGAAGAAGATTTTCAAAGATTTTTCCTATATATTTCTATGTAAAACTTTGGTTCCCCATTGTGGCCCCGCTCTTCCCCCGGGGGTCATGATTTGAACAATTTAGAATCTACACTACCCCAGGATGCTTCCACATAAGTTTCAGCTTTACTGGCCAAGTGGTTCTTGAGAAGAAGATTTTCAAAGATTTTTCCTATATATTTCTATGTAAAACTTTGATTCCCCATTGTGGCCCCGCCCTTCCCCCGGGGGTCATGATTTGAACAATTTAGAATCTACACTACCCCAGAATGCTTCCACATAAGTTTCAGCTTTACTGGCCCAGTGGTTCTTGAGAAGAAGATTTTTTAATGACCCAACCCTATTTTTGTCTTTCCTTGATTATCTCCCCTTGCGAGGGTATATGTCCCTTCATTTTAAAAATTTATATTCCCCTTCACCCAAGGATGCTTTGTACCAAGTTTGGTCAAAATTGGCCCAGTGGTTCTTGAGAAGAAGTCGAAAATGTGAAAAGTTTACAGACAGACAGACAGATTGACAGACAGACAGACGGACAGACAGACGGACGGACGGACGGACGGACGACGGACAAAATGTGATCAGAAAAGCTCACTTGAGCCTTCGGCTCAGGTGAGCTAAAAACAAAATAATTAATGTTTTGATATCATTCTTAGATTTGTTAGATCAGTTCTGTTTGAAACAAACCTTTTCATCAGAAATTATTTCTTCCTTTTTTTATTCATAAAAACATGTTACAATACACCTAATCTACTTGGTACCAATTTACTGGTAAGACTCGCTTATAAAATGCTAGTAGTAGAATAACCATATTAAAGAGTTTTGTATCCAAGCATTTGCTGTTGAAATATGTTGAAATATGTAAAAAAAAAAAAATTACATTTTGAACCAAGCATTTGCTGTTAAAATATGTGAACAATTTACATTTACATCTTCTATTAGATCACACATAATGCATGTACCGTATATACTCGCCTATAAGTCGGTCCGCCTATAAGTCGGTTGTATTTTTTTACGTTATTTTGGTGGGATTTACTTTTGACCCGCTTATAAGTCGGTACAATTTTTTGCTAAAATTTAGTGACAATATGAAGTAAATTCATTGATGTTTTAACCTGGTTTCAATATTTTTTCGACATGACACTGATATTTAATAAAAATTATTAAACAAAAAGGCAATGCTCTCTTAAAATACAAAATAAAATTTATTAAAATATGTAAATACGTGTACTTTTAATTATATATAATCTTAGAATACATAAATTGTCTTACATATCATGACATTTCCTTTGATAATGGTCGGAAATGCAAATAAGATACTACCTTTTAGTCTCAAGAAAAATACCAATCTCTTTATGACTCGCCTATAAGTCGGACATAGAGTTTTAGACCAATATTTAACTCCCAAAATACCGACTTATAGGCGAGTATATACGGTATATTCATTTAAGTTTAAAGGTGAATGGACACAGATTTGAAATTAATATTTTCTGTATAATATTACGACTTATATATTTCAACAGCATTTCACAAAAACATTTCAAAATTTTTATTTCCTCTAATAGTTATTAAAGCTTCAAATTTCAGACGGGTTTGATTGACAAATCCTTTCACTTTCACAAATTTTGATTTTATTCTGAATACTTTGGAAAAGTGGCGATCTTGTTGTGTATAAATGAAAAAAATATTAAACTAGATTACAGAAAATTCATAGTAGAAATGTTCGAGAACGAAGTATACACACAGTGTGTTGTCAGTCCGTGCAGTTTTGGTGAGCAGACTTTAACAATTGAACGCATGCATCGTAAACATCAGCATCAAATAACAGAGCTCGTGCCCTTTTTACAAAAACTGTATACATGTCATGGGTGTGATCAATTTGCCAAACTCTGTACACAACACTTAACGCGAAATGACGATACTTGTGAAGATGTTTTGCTTACTAACATTTCTACTCCGAATATAATTATTTTTCTGGATTAAAGTTCTAATATTTTTCATCAATACACACCAAAATTGCCGATTTCTTAAGTATTAAGAATAAAAGTAAAAGTGAGAGTGCATTGATGTATGTTTCAATAACTTTAAGATGAAATAAAATTTTGAATATATATTTTATTTTTGTATTCTCATTACATAAAATAAAGAAAATATTAACTTCAAATCTGTGTCCATGCACCTTTAACCAAGATAAGAAGAGAAGCTGTCGTTTGTTTACATGTTTCTTCTTTCGACAATAGGTTGATTGATTCCTTGTTCACAAAAGATACTTTATATAGAATTGTTGTACACTTCGAATTCCCAAAATCAAGACGAATTAAGAGTGGATTCATAAAACTTCCATTCTTAAAACAATATGCTTTTACATTAAGCACTCGATAAAATACGTTTTGATGAAGAGAGCGGAAATTGTGGTTTAATTTGTTTAGTTTGTGCAGAGCACCAGCAAGGGAAACACAGCTACATGCAACCTAATGCACATCCGTTTGACAAATAACTATACGTTTACATGACGGTAATAACTGAAGTTAGCATCTAAAAATCCTATAGACTTAAATATTTTGTTAAATTCAAGTTAGCAACAAATAAAATATTTCCAGTCGACTAAAATTGCTTCATAAAAAATTAGATTTAAATGCGTCCATGACCCTAGTTTCGATAAAAAGAAACCATTTTTTATATGTATTTAATAAGGTGGTGAAGACACACAAGCAGGGCAGCCTATGTTACATTCATAATATTCTCCCTCTCTCTCATTATCTCTCACTTTCACCTGTTTCTCTATATATTAGTCTCTTTCTTTTATACGAGGGCTGTTCAATAAATAATGTCCTGAACTGTATGACATACACTACAGATATCATATGGCATTAAACTTGACTTTCTCTCATTATTGAATGTTTAATGAATTTATAACAGTTTATGTGACCAATTTTCAACACATAGTTTCATCGTGAGAAGCTGGGGAACAAGGGCTATTCGAAACACTGCATTATAAATGAATGGTAAAAAATCAGTAAACTAGAGTGAAAATAAAAGCTTCATTAAAGCTGCTGTAAAACTTGCTAAAAATCCCAAAGAAATATTCACTGAAATATGTGACATTTACAGCAACCAATGCCTGTTTTATAGACATTGAACAGCCCTCGCATTTTTTAATCCGCTCGGCATCCGTTTCTAGTTATTACTGTTATTTTGAAACATTTCAATTTCTATACATATATAAATTTGTATCATACACAGGCCTTATGCATTCTTTTCAGTGCCATGCTCTATGCATGATAACACGTCATATTTTCCCGAGATGTTAAATTACTTACTTTCGTTTTGTAAAACAACGCTATTTCCTCATTCCAATTTTGACCTCTTTAACCTTGACTTACATCTATGCCACTTAAAAAGGATATATTTAAAACAAGATATGTAAATTAATGATTTGTTTTACAATCGACTCAGATTCGTAAACAAAATATGACTTACCAATAATTCAAAGCTATTTAAGGAACGTTTGAGTTTTTCTTATATTAGTCATTGATTGGTTAAATGCTTCAAAGGGAGCTAACGTTCTTATCAATGTCGTAAACATACACAAGAAAATGAAAGCACCAATAATAATAATAATAAACTTATTTGTTTTAACTTGACAATTCCCAGAGATGGGATTATCTATTTGTCGTAACATCAATAAATGTTTTGCATATATAAATCAAATTATTAAAGCTTTGTTTGTTTGTTTTTGTTGTTGAAAACATGAAAAATATCAAAGTTAGGATTTCATCTGATAGTCAAAACAATTTAATATACCGGTAATATTTATTTATATGTTTTATCATCAGACCCTCCAGGCGACAATAAGTTTATGATTGTGTTTTATAAAGTCCGATTTAAAAGTTGTGGTTTTAGCTACTTCTAGTTGAAGAGGTTAAAATCCAACTTGGCATGTATATACTGTTCAGGGGAAAACGGTTTATATGTATGATTGCACACAAAATTAAAACAAAAGAGATGGTTATAAGGCAAGATAAGCTTTATTAATACTAATTTTAGGCCCACCAGAGCATACGAGTAAAGAGAAATATATATACATACGAGAAGAAATTCAACATTGGTAGCAGCAACGTCTATAATTAAAGAAAAAAAACTAAAGAAGGGGGATAATGATGATTATAGCATGAATATAATCACACAGACTATATAATTATGCATCAACTTAAAAAACATGTTTTAAGTATTTTCCTTTTTATTTTCATTAGAGCAATGTTTACAATCTAATAGAAATAGAAAAAATAGCTAAATATGCCAGATAGTTAACATTAATAAATTAATTATTGCATTTCAAATATTTGCTAAAACTTAAATTAAATATAGTTCCATTTAAATGATTTTTATTTTTAAATTATAGTTTAATTTGTTTGGATACAAGGGCATAAATTAACGACAGCAGGTAACGCAGCATAATTTGCATAACGGCGAAACCCGTTATGCATTAATTATCCCATGTTTGCAAAGATCGATTATGTCTTAAATAGTGTTTCCTTATATATACATTTCTCTGTAAAATATAAATGTAAATAAAAGTCAAAAATGCTGTCTAGTAGAATTGAAAAAAAAAAACAAACAATCATTCTAGTCTAATAAAAAAATCCTAGTTACTGACGTCAGACAAAATAATATGCCAAGAAATTGACACGCATGCCACAGGTACGATGGCCGATATCAGCCTGTACATATTTCGACTGCTATTGAAATTTGTACGTCTAAAATGTACATTGACATGTACATTTTGCAATGACAGTGCACACTTCGTGTTCTTAACTTTTTTCTGTACATGTACATTTTGCAATGACAGTGCACACTTTCTGCTCTTAATTTTTGTCTGTACATGTACAAAATGGCAAAAAGGCAAATGTCAAAACGTGAGCGGTTGAAACACATATGCTCTTAATTACAATTCCTGGTCGGCGAAAAACCATTAGATATGAATAAAAGTGTACAACGGGGAAAAGTTGAACAATTAATATCAAAACAAGATTTGTTTTGTAAAACACTATATGCCAGCAATGATAACACAATTCAGGGGTGGGACGTAGACGTAGTATACACCTGTAAGATGTTTTAAGGTTAGCAAAGTCGAAAACACTTAAGACCTTTTGTTTTTTCAAGAAAGTATTGTGATATGGTTAATTACTGAACACTTTATGAAACGCAATGTTATAGTTTTTCAAATGATGGTCAAAGGTTACAGTTGAGGTCACAAATTAATCTTACGTTATATTATGGTTAGACTCTTACTCAATTATAAAATGTCCTTTGCAACTTCCCTTTACTTTTGATCAAAAAGGAGTGTAAACTATACAGTCATCATTTTCTGGGTTGGATGGGGGCAATTCATTGTACAAGAAATGTTTGTGGAAGGTGATTTTAATCTGTGGGAATTTAATTTTTTTCAGTAAAAGGAGACAAATTTTATCATAAGTTTTAATGTTCTTAAGAATGTTTATATTTTCTTTTAATGTTTCTCATCCTTTTTATCGCAAAATTAATCTTCTCAGTGCCTTGTCTAATTTAATTCATATTTAATCGTTTTTCGCCGACCAGGAATTGTAATCAGAAGCAAATGTGTTTCAACCGTTCACGTTTTGACATTTGCCTTTTTTGTCATTTTGTACATGTACAGACAAAAGTTAAGAGCAGAAAGTGTGCACTGTCATTGCAAAATGTACATGTACAGAAAAAAGTTAAGAACACGAAGTGTGCACTGTCATTGCAAAATGTACATGTCAATACAAATTTCAATAGCAGTCGAAATATGTACAGGCTGATATCGGCCATCGTACACAGGCCCTTATACTCAAATTGATTCATCAAATTCCTTGGCGTTGGGAGCAAATTGAAAGTGGGTAGGGTGGCTAATTCAAAGAGAGAAAAAATTATAAAAAAAAAAAAAAAAGGAAAAATTGTCCATTCTCCAAATCCAAAAATCCTATTTTGTGGTGGTAGTGCTTTTTTGTTTGGAGATGGAGGGGGCGGGAGGGGGGGGGGGGGGGTAGAATGCTACATTTTTTCAGTACCAAACATTACCAATTACCCTAATTTGACTATACTGCAACGTGCCTGTGGAAAGTGGGAGGCTAAACCTACGTCCAAATCTTTAATTTTTATATCATGTCCACCTTTGCAAAAAAGTGGAGAGTGGGAGGGAGGGGCTTAATCCCCCTAGCTCCCCTCCTCCCCATTTTCGGCGCTTTTGAAATTAAAATAAAATTTATATATGCATAAATTCTCCCACGTTTTGAACTATCGTTTATGTCCCTAGCATTCCCAACAAACTAGACAACGAACCCCAAGGCGTAACAAACGGACAGACACACCTCCTGAATACCATATACCCTCCCGCTATTCAAATGGGGGTGGTATAGAAAGTTACGGTGCTCTATGGATGATCACATACACTAAATAGCAAATCATACATGATCCCTGCATGATCACACACGTAAATCAAACGATTTTTCGCAATATAACGATGCAGATACAGTGTACGTCTTATCAACTACATGTAGTTCTGAGTGGAATAACTCTTTTATCAAACCTGCGACAGGCAACTTTTCCCGAGGGCACACCAAAAATATACAAAAACTATTTAGAATGGCATGCATTTTGTTTAGTAAGAATTTTGATATTGTAAGACATATAATTACCACAGTTAAAGTGAATATTGATGATATAATATCTTAATTTTAATGATTTGCCTGTACAATAATGTATTTAATAAAGAAATAGTAAGCAATTGAATTCGTTACTTTGTAACAATGAGATAATGATTTCTATCCTCATCGGCCAACAACGGAACATCTGTAACACTGTTTTCAGGGTCAGAATATTTTCTTAGAAAATTACTGGTTTCATCATGTATCTTTGGTTCAACATATCCATGTTCATGAGAAAGGGAATGACACTTGCAACACTGTGGAGAACTTCCAAATTTGATTTCATTTTTTTGTGCACTCGGATCGACTTCAGAATTTGGACAAGCCCCATGTAGTTGAATTGCATAAACGTTTTTAGTGGCATTGTGTCCTATCTTTGCATTAACCAATCCTTCAAAAATAATATTCTCCGTTTTGATGTTCAACTCCATCAATTCGCACTCTGTATATTCACCCGAGCCAACCGATGACGTTTTACTTTGTTCCCGTTTGGATCTTTCCATTGGTTTACAACTCTTGTAAACGAAGCATGTGATGGTAAACGTGACACAAGTGCTACTGCTGGCGAAAATTATAAATACTAATCTCCATGTCAGTGTATCACTTTCTTTTATTATACGTTTAATGTCGTCAATTGATAGTGACTCGAAAGTCTTTCCACCATTTACGGGAAGAGAAGATACTTCAAGTTCATGATTGGATGTTTCTTTTCTTGATTCTCTTGACACGACTATTTCTCCCTCCAATTTTGAATCTTGTCTGTCTGCATTCTCTTCTGTGAATTCAAAAATTCAGATGTGATATTTTCCACCTAGATATTTAGCTTGTTATAACTATAAAAAATAAGTTATATTTGTAAGTAATCCAAAACAATGTAGATTGTTTGTGAAGTTTTTTCATATTTAGTTCCAGTATTAAACATTTTTTGAAATTGCCATATACTCATAAAAGTGATCAGCATAACAGAGAGGAAATAAATTTGATAAAACTTATTTATAATGCTGAATTTTAATGTTTTTGTCAATTGGAAGAGAAACCGAGGGCAAATTTATGAAGGTGAAGAATCACATTTATCAAAAAAAAAATCCAAACAAAGATGTTTGTTTAACTTAGATAATTTTGATTTTAAAGAACCCTTTTAAATTTCAGTTTCAAAGAATATATATGGTAAGCAATGTAATATTACAAAAACATAAAATATGATGCGGAACAAAGAGATTATAGCAAAGTATCACAATTCATCGGATATCATCAGTAAATTATCATTATTCCTAATTTGTGATACTTTTAAAAGGGTACGGGGCAAGTCTTATTTTAAAAGAAACTAAAGTGCTAGGTAACATTTATTAATGAATAAAGAAAATATCAAGCCGAATTAAATCATTGGGCATATCTTATTATTTTTACGCATAAATGTTTCTGTGTTTATTATTTTTTTGTTTATGCTATACTACTAGTATTAACCATGGTGATTTAACATTTTTCCGCAAAAAATTATCTGATGAAATTAAATACAACACAAGTGGGTCTGATAAGATTGATTATCGTATAGAGAGTTTAAATTTAAAACTCAAAGGAAATAATTCTTACAGTCTCCTTGAATCTTTAAATGTTACTCTAAAAGTTTCATGATAAGGAAGGATATATTTTAAAAATATTCTAGAAACGAAAGGATAAAAAATACCTTTTCTTATTTGGCATCCTATGGCAATATCACATAACTCTTTCTTGCAGGAACACAGAAACTTACAGGTTTTGCCATATGTAGGGTACTGACATACGCTCGTGCAATTTAAGCCGTAATATCCTGGGTTGCATTCTACAAAATAAACAAGCATAAAATCTCTAACATGTACAATGTAATGTGAAAACTGATTTGCCATACAATAGTTTTTAACTTTTATATTAATTATTGCAAAGATATTCTCTATTATATTAATCATTTGATAAGTACCCACCGACACACTCTTGTTTTGAGTTGTCCCATACCGTACCCGAACAACAGACCAGACCATCCTTCCTGAAAAATATATATAATTGCATCTTAGAAAAGTGGCACATTACAATACAAGATTGTTTTCAGTTCACTTTTTTAAAAGACCCACCCAGAACATCGTGATTTTGCAAAATCTCCTTTTGAAAACAAAATCAGAGTAATAATGAGAACTTTCATGTTTGTATATAAACACAACTTCGAGAACTTAAGACTAGCATGTCTTTCCTTATGCAACTCTCAATAATAAATATATAAGTATCATTTATGTTCCTCTGTTAAGTATCATTCATACTTTGCATTTTATATTGAATAACTCAAGGAAGTAAATAGTTGAAACTGTTTCAAAAATAGCTATGTATGTTTACAATGTCAACTCTTATCACTTGTTTGGATTATATGACATTTAGTAATAAAGTGTTTATAACAAATTTTGATCTCTATCTTTAATCCTGTAATAAAAACAAATAATGAGCAAAGGAAAGCAATGACACCAAGAAACATCTGACTTTTGGATCATGTGCCTAGTACACTTAAGCATCCCTTCCCACCGCCCACTGCCGCCATGACTCCTCTGTATTGATCGGGTAAAAGAACATATCCGTTCATAAACAGTACGAGTATATCCTAAAAGTGGATATGAAACATGCCAGTAAATTATAAGCCTTCTTATCGAAGGGATATATCGTTATAGCAGCTACTGGGACACGAGACATCGGTTTATACGGTCTCATCCGAAGGTTCGGTCTTCACATCCCACAGTGGAATTAGAACCCATAACGTAAGGATCAACTACTTGCCTCGCGACACTAGAGCTCTACCAACTGAGCTACTGTGATGGCTATGGTCAAATAGTACTATTGAATGTTGCAGATTCCTTGGTAATGATTACTTTGAGATCATCTGTATATATTAAGCCACAATTACGTAGCTTTTGTTAATTTATAAACGCCTTAATAAATCTGTCTAAATGAAGAAATACTTAGAAATATGTTAGCGTAATGAATTTCCTGTAATAATTTGCATTCTAAATATATACTAACACGAACAAAATAATAGTCATGTTGAATGGTTTGCATAATATAAGTAGTCATTTACATCCATTTTACTTGTTGCTTTGTACTCATAATATCTTTTATTCCCATATTTTTGTCTGAATAAATTGTAAGGCTAGACTGGAGGAATTTTATTTTTTCTCAATGAAAGTTTGTCTCAACTTATGATGATGACTTGGAATCATAGTCTGAACGAAATTTCGGGGAAAACAAAAATACGTGCAAACAATTTAATTGCAATTCTGTGCTGCTAAAATATAAAAAGTCCAACGTATCACTGACCAAACTATTAAACCATGACATATACATATAATTGTTTTAGTTTGTACTTGAAATGCAATTTCTTTAAGGAAACACGACATGGTAAATCTAGGTTAAACTAATAGGAACAACTTGTAAGAATCAGAGTGTGGGTTTGCTAGCTTAAAATTATACAATTATTGGAAAAATTATTATCTAATTATTATCTAGAAACTTCCTTTACTGTACTTTATTTTCCAATACTGCGTATTTATCACAAAACTATACATTTTTAAAGAACACATCCCGGAATGTGAAGAGGAAAACTACACTCCAAATTACAAGGTTGACAAAAGAAATTTCAGAATTAAAATAATTTGACTTTGTGCCTATGAAACGTGGTCTGAATCATCAGAAAAAGAAAAATACATTTAAAATTATGTTTAGAAGATGAAGAGTTTTGTCTTTGAATGAAATACTTTCCTATGTGATTTTTATTATAAAATAACAATCCAAGTGGAAGCACTTTTTCAATATCAAATGCTCTTCGACATTCCATTATGACAGGACAACTGGATTCAGTTTTTTTTACAGTACATAATCTCTTTTCCGTATACATAGTAGCTAATTAAGACAATAATCCGGATTAAACAAAAATTTTAATAAGTGGGTTGTACTGAGTTACAGAAACAGTATAATCAAATATTTCATATCACATTCTTTTAAAACATATTTTTCTATAATGATATAGTTATTATCAATAAAATAAACTTGATTTTTAACAGGATTTTACAAGAGCTATTCAAAAAATGGGTAGACTTTTGTCATGTACATATAACATTTCCTTATGACATATTTCAATATTTCAACCATTTCCGTAAAAAATATTTCCATAATAAATACAGATAGTTTGAATTAACAAAAATAAATGTATCATGACATATCTTAAACGTTAAAATTAAAATTATTTGAAATATAAAACTGAAAAATTGGTCAAAAAAAATTCAGTAATGAAATTGGTCAAGTAAATTTCATTAATGAAATTGTAATACATCATAATAATATAGCATTCTTTTTGGCAAATGTCATTTATATTTCAAAATTCCTGTTTTTTTTTTTTTTTTTTTTTTTTTTTTTTTTGTAATTGATAATTCTATGAGGAGTCATATCAGGCGTCATTTTCTGTTTAGTGTGAGCTTGAACTGATTTTCACCACTGATGTTCGCTTGTACGGCGTAGAACATTTGAAACACCCAAGTGAAGCACAAATTTCCATACACTTTCTTAGCAAAATACAAGTGGAATGTAAATTTAACATATTTCATATTCGAATATTGATAAGTCACATCATTTTAAAAACCAAATTATGATATGCTTCCTTGATTGAATTCAAGTGGATAAGACAAGAAGTAATTTTAAAAATAACATCTCAGGACGTCACTGAGAAGCGACTGTAGGAATACAAATTTGCACTTGGAGTTTTTTTTTAAATAAAAGCTGAAAAAATAGAAAAATATATACACCTTTACATCAAAAGTTGTGTATGAGTATAAATGTCACAGATTTCTTTCTTTTTTTAGTTGACGAGAGTATGTTTTGGGCACTGAACAGACTGCAAATACTCGAAGGAAAACTAAGGAATAAAGTGATACATACTTGTGCATAGACCCTACATGTATGATTTGTCCATACCTTAAGACAAATTAGGTTAAAATGAAATAGTTTGATATTTTCTGTACGCGTCAGTATTTTCAGTATTGGTGTCTAATGATAACATATCACAACTTTTTCTTTCAATAACGAATGTTTACACAATTATTATTTTAGTACTTATTGATATAACTTTTTTGATACAATGAGATTATTTTGCCATTGTTGTGAAGAAGAATAACTCGAAATGCTCGATAAAAAAATATGACTGGTTCAGTTAAAGACAAACGAATAAAGAATAAAAAAATAAAGAAAAAAATCTATCGGCCACTTTCATCAATTTATTGACATATCAAAAGGAGAAATAACTCTTTTTTTCTATTTTTCCAAGTTGAGAAAGAAGAATGAGTTATTCTTCGTTTCTAGGGGCTGATATATAGACGCTTTAATTACATAAACATTTCCCTTTTTGTTATTATGATACTTCTATAGGAAAAACCCCTACATTTAAACAAATACATGGGCGCAGACATTTTGGACACCCAAAGTTGTGCGGAGGAGAAAATGCTACTTGGCGCGTGATTGGTCAATAAGAGAAAAGACTTGATATGTATTTGACAAGTGAAATAAAGTTGATAAAAATGTAATATCAAGACTTGGGTTTCTTTGAGATATGTAGGAGTTACAGGTAAAAATTTGAAAGGAGGGGTGCCCTTTGGTTAGAGATTTTCATTTGGTGTCAAACGCACCTTGTTGTAAACAAATGGAAATTGAAAGTAAAAGTGCCGCGTGACGGTATATTTTTTCTGTCATGTTTTGTTTTCCAATATCTCGAACTTTCACGACAAAAAGGTCATTTGCCCGAAATTCAATATATGTATGAGTGACAGGGGCTCAAGTTTGTATGGAAGTCTATGGGAAAACATTTAGTGGTGTTTGTCCTATAGAATAGGTATGTATTTCATGGAAAAACATTGATTACAGCCAAAAAATCAATCAGTTCCTATTTTTTTGGCATTGAGATCATATTTTAATTAGTTTTTACTATTTCTTAAAAAATTTAGAGGGTTTGGGTAAATTGAGGCCCACAATGGGGGCTGCACATGGTGAAAAAATGCTAAAATTTTTGCCTTAGCTCTCATATTTTCAATAAATGTACATGTAAATAATTTTAAATAAATATTTCAGCTGAAATTTACTGTGAATATTGTAAAAAATACAAAATTGATGTTTATGAGCATCATCAATACACAGAACATATGAATATCCCCCCCGCAGTTTGAGAAATTCATTTAAATCCATTTATTTTATGAGTGCAGACATTGGAACAGATTGACTAATCCTCTTTCAAATTTGTGTAAATTAGAGTTGATTGAATAATTTATAACAAAATTAGACTGCTGTTAAGTAATTTAGGTTACTTTGTTTTTACTTAAGGGGTCTAATCCAGCAACAAAGCCAATTTCAGTCATGTAATCAGTGCTGGCTTGATATAAAAATTATAGTTTGGGGAAAACTGAGAGATTACTAGTAGGAAATTTAATTGAGATTACTGTAAAATATATCTTAGCAGAAAATACATTGAAAATCTAAGAAATTTGCAAAATTATTATTGCAAAAATGATGAAAAAAATGTCTGAATATCCTTCCTCCTTGCCATATCCAATCTTGTTATTCTGCAGAAAAGAGGGGGGGGTGGATTTTGTACTCTAATGATGCTGGAAAATGAAGGAATTTTTTTAAAATGTGGTTTATTTGAACAACAAGAGTCATGCTTATCTGCAGTTATTTTTTTTCAATTTCTTAGATATTTTTAAAAATAATTATCTCAGTAAATTCTATTTAGACATGAATATTTTAAAGCTATTTCATCACTAATGCTTATAAAAAATTCAAAAGATGGTGTAAATAATAAAAAAAATATAATATAAGCTACTACAAGCATTTATCAGTATGTTTTAATAAAATAAAATGTATTTCAGCGATGCATTCTCAAGAAGGAGGAGATTAATGAACCCTCCCCTCTTACAATGAACAACACATGGACACTCTCAGGATGGTGCCTTTGCTTTCATTAAGAGTTCCAAGGTATGGTTTTCCTAGAAAATCTAGTTAATCTCTTAATATTTAAGTTATTTAGAACTTTTGATAGATTATTAGAAAATAAATTTCTTCAGAACTGCAGTTATTTAAGCACTTTGCTTACAATTGAGCACTGTATTCAATCAGACAATATGATTGATCTGCCCTTGGCATTTAATCAATTTATTAATTATGTCATTAATAAGAAATGATATGCAAATGAATATCTTTGCCTTTCATGAGAATATACATATTTAACATCAATTCCATGAAATGTCCATGAAAATTGGCTAAAATGTAGGTCACCCCCCTTCAAAATTACAAAATTTTCAGTGGGGATGTATTTGATTCTCTGATGCCATCAACCCACTGCTGATAGATTTTTTTTTAATCTTATGTACATTTGAACTACATATAATTCTCTTTCTTTCCATTGATTATTTAATCTACATTAGATTTCACTCTTTCCATAACCCAGCTTTTTCTTACAAAAATCTGCTGATTTTCTTCATTTTTCATTAATAACGGGTACCTGCTACCCTGAATGATTAACATGATCTACCTTGAGAAATTATTAGAGATAATAAGAAAAACAAGCAAAACATATGCGAGATTAATCATTTTATTTTAAAAGTTTGAAAGAAAAATAGAAAAATGCTTCAATTTATTGACATTTTTTCTGTTTTACAGATGAGGGTCTGATTGACTGGGGTGTGAAATGTAACAGCCAATGGTGTACTTAAGCTAAGACTGTCAGTCCCAATATTCAAGAGGTGAGATAAGCAATGGATATGTGTTCTAAATTTACTAAATTGACCACTTTTTATAAATGTTTCTTTTACTCTATAGGAAAAACCCCTACATAAACAAATACATGGGCGCAGACATTTTGGACACCCAAAGTTGTGCGGAGGAGAAAATGCTACTTGGCGCGTGATTGGTCAATAAGAGAAAAGACTTGATATGTATTTGACAAGTGAAATAAAGTTGATAAAAATGTAATATCAAGACTTGGGTTTCTTTGAGATATGTAGGAGTTACAGGTAAAAATTTGAAAGGAGGGGTGCCCTTTGGTTAGAGATTTTCATTTGGTGTCAAACGCACCTTGTTGTAAACAAATGGAAATTGAAAGTAAAAGTGCCGCGTGACGGTATATTTTTTCTGTCATGTTTTGTTTTCCAATATCTCGAACTTTCACGACAAAAAGGCCATTTGCCCGAAATTCAATATATGTATGAGTGACAGGGGCTCAAGTTTGTATGGAAGTCTATGGGAAAACATTTAGTGGTGTTTGTCCATTAGATATCATAAATACTATTAGATATTTTGGTTATTTGTAGATACGTGATCGAGTCATATTATGACAAGGTGCAGATGATGCAGAATGTGTTTTATACATATTCTTCATTTGCCGAATCCAAACATTTTATAAGAAGAGATAAATTTATTTCTAATTTGAGAAAAATCCTATGGTAGATCAATTTGATCTGCTGATTGAATGTATACAAAGAACAGTAAAATCCAAAATGAAGATATTATTTATTCCGACAAAAGTGTTTCAAAAATGAGAAGATAAGTTATCATCTCTAAATATATAGAAATAAAATGTGTGTCGTGATAGAGTAGAATATTCAATAGAATTCGATTACTCTGAAACAGTCTATAAAGAAACAGTACGTATTTTCCATATGCGTGATCCAAACATTTTGGTCTTTTGGAAACTTCAGAATCAAAGTATTGACTAAATTAAATGGGATTTCTACATAAATGTAGTATATCTTTTTTTTTAAATGTTATATTCAATATTTTTATTGAATCTAAAAAAAAACAAAACTTTTGACTCTATATCCCTTATTTAGTGTTCCAAAATATAAAAATTTTATTCAAAGTTTACATTTTTTGCAATATCGGTTAAATTAAAAATCAGATGATGAATGTTAGATCAAGCTTTAATATATATATATGGAAAAGAGACACAATAATAAACAATGATCGAACTCATAAAATCAAACTGGAGGTACTGTGAGCAATGAGCTCACTAAACGATATTGTAGGTGGACTTATATAAATCAAATATATTTATTAAAATTTTGCCTTTAAACTACATGTTTCTAAATAAGTAATTTGACGATGTTATTGAGAATGAACGTTAAGCTAGCTAGGTTTGGTGCGCAGGTGGATTGAGTTGAACACTCTCTATAATTTGCTTTTGGCTAAGAATTTTCATTGGCTATTATCATAATGAACTATCAAATCCGATAGTTTCTTTTGTAATATAAGCAGGCCAAATCTAAATTCAAACTACTGCAGCTCCGGCGATTTCTGACTAGACTACCGCCTCGCACAAGAATCAGCTTATTTGTTATGTAAATATATATAGAAACCAAAATTACAGTTCCATCATAATGTAACTCGGTCATAATACCCCCGCCCCTCATATTATTAAACTGGAAGTGTCAAAAATATGCGTTGGATCAAATAGTACGAAAGGAAGTGCACAGTGGCATTATGTAATAAAGATTCTGTGAAAATATCATCAAATTTTATTCAGTTTTATAAAAGGGGGTTGTGGTTAAGATACAACTCAACGCACTTTTTATGCTCACATGGTTTTTCGAACAAATTAGAATCTCATTTTTGCAATAAAAATTACTATTTTCGAATCTCAGAACGATGACATAGCCCTGCTTATATTACATTATAAAGTCAGGCTGAATGTCCTTTAGAATTATAATCTTAAGTTTCCAAAGTGGATGTTTTAGAGGAGAATTTATCAATAAATGGTACGATGTTTCTACTTAAGGCCTCTACCATAGGTTTTTTACAAATAATATAAAACGTGCTTTCTTTGATACAATGTAGTTGAAAATTTAAACTTTTTTTCTTAAATGTGAGTATATTTTAAAATTCTTTGCTCATTCACCATACTTATCTGGGTTTTGTCGAAATATAGCACTGAAAAGGGATAACATTGCAGAAAGAAAACATACTACAGGGTAAGATTATGAAGTATTGTTTTTTTTTTAAATATTAAATTTTTTCTATGAAAAGGAAAATTCTTCTGCATTTACGGTGTAAAAGTTAAAATTTTGCTGTGGGATAAATCTTTCACGATTCTAGATTTTAGAAGGTGACTATGAAAATGCCTCTTATTAACATACAAAGCAGTCAAACAGATGAAATATACTTTTATCAACCGTGCGCTAAGGAGTCCGAATGCACAGAAATTACAAGTTACAGTAGTTGTACTGTACCCGTTCTATGTCTCTGCAAAGAGCTACTGCTTTCAAAAGAACGGACAAAAAGGTAGCTGCAATTGGCAAGAAACCACAAAAAATCAAATGGAAATAGTTGTTATGTATATTAAAGTCCTAGCAATTCATCTGTATGAATTATGTTTTGGTAAATGAAATAAAACTCAAATAATGTAAACAAATACCTTTTAAATGTATTTTGATGTCTCAATACACAATGTTACATTATAACAATGTGACCTCAATTTGTGGGCTTGTGAGCTTAAAACATGTAAAATGGATATGAATGAAACTTGAATAAAATTATTAGTAATAAATAATTATTTATAAATTAATCAAGTACGTGATTTCAACAATCCTTCAAAGAAGACTTCAGTTTGTCAATACGCAATTATCAGTCCTCAACATCCATTTTGGAATACCGATCCTGTTGTATTTTCATAGCACCAAATTCTAGTTTTTGTGGTTACTCTATTTCATACAGTGTCAAAGTATATTGTCATGAGCTCATAAACATATATGAAAGTCAATTATCAAACACCTGCCTCTCTGATTTCAAAAGACACATTTAGTTAAAGTTAACCCTCCGCAGTATATTTTGAAAAATAGGTCAAAGGTCAAGTGGACTGTAACGCTGGAATTTTTCAAAATGTTTTACGGCAAACAGTGCGCATTCTAAATAACATAGACTTACCTCTCAAATATAAAAAAAGTGGTATATCGGCATTATTGGTTATTTTAAAAAGTAGGTCAAAGGTCAAGTTCAAGGATATCTAGGTCAGAAACCATGGTAATATACACAAGCCATTGTGACAACCTATATATTTACAAAATATGAAATCCATACCTCTTGCAGTTATCGAGATATAAGGTGTGACAATCGGACAGACGGACGGACAGCTAGACAGACAGTCAGACGCCAGGTAAATTGATCACTAAGTGCTGCTCTGCTCTGTAGTCGAACAAAAATGTTTGTTTGATTGTCTGTTTGTTGTTAAGGAGGAATGCCACACCAATATTTTATTTTATAGATCTTTAAGTCATCCCTTTTAAACAATGGTTTCAGCATTGAAAGACAAGTATTATCTCTCAATTATTTTATATGATTTTTTTTTGTATTTTTTCAAAGAAATAAAAAAAATATTTTATTTGCAAATAAGGTGCTTTACGGTTTAAAATTTGCTGTAAATAATTTCATAATATGAATGTCTAATAAAACATAAAAAGAAAGACTGGATAGACTTTTTAATTTTTTTAATAAAAAATTATTAATGA
This sequence comes from Saccostrea cuccullata, assembly GCF_032062105.1. Lineage (NCBI taxonomy): Eukaryota > Metazoa > Mollusca > Bivalvia > Ostreida > Ostreidae > Saccostrea > Saccostrea cuccullata. The sequence goes on from NW_026925935.1 coordinate 69,421, forward strand.
AAATAAAACACATTATTTGTGATTATTTTTTAAACCTATGGTTAAAATCTCCACAAAACTAGTCACAACTAGGGAGAATATGTTTGTCAATGATATCTTTAAAAAGAAATTGAAATGAAATTGTGAAATTTGAGGAAAATTTTTTTTATAGATATTTGGACCAATCCCAGCACAATTCAACTGATCCCGATCAAAATTAAAACAAAATTAATAAAATAAAAATTAATTGCCTCCTTCATGTATTTACAATTAAGAAATGTATTTGATTGTCAAGATCAATTACTTTTTAACCCTTATTACATCTAATCAAACTAGTATTCTTGGAAAAATATTATTTATTTCCAAAAATTGCATAGTTCTGGTTGGGATCGGTTTAATTTTGATCCGGATTGGCCGAAAATTAAAAAAAAAATTAATTTCTCTAAATTTTGGCGATTTCATTTCAATTTCTTTTCTAAATATGATAAACTAACATGTTCTCCCTAGTTGCGACTGGTTTTGTGAAGATTTTAACCAAAGGTTTAAAAAATATTCACAAATAGTGTGTTTTATTTTCATAAATAATTTTTTATTTAAAAAATTCAAAAGTCTATATGGCTTTTATTTACATATTTTATTAAATGTTCATATGATGCATTCATTTACAGCAAACTTTCAACTCTAAAATATCTAATTGGGATAGAAATCATTTTTTTTTCATTTTCTTTGAAAAAAATACAAAAAAAAATCATATAAAATAATCAAGAGCTAATATCGGCCTTTCAATGCTGACACCATAATTAATTAGGGATGTCTTAAAGATCTACGAACTAAAATTTTGATGTGGCATTCCTCCTTAAAGTCCCCTGAGCTGCCAGCATTTGCTAGTGGAGAGCTGTAAATTTAGGCCTGTACTAGGCACTTACGGCCTTTGAACAGTGAGGGATCTTTTTCATGCCAGAACCTACTGCTACACGTGACCTAGTTTAAACAGTTTAATCCGAAGGACCATGTTCCACGTTCTGTAGTGGAATTGTTTGCTTGTTAACTTCCCTCTCGAGATTTTTCACTCACATGGAAATGCCACCACTTGTCGGTGGAGGGCTGCAAATTCAGACCTATACTCGACACTCAAGGCTATTGAGCAGTGCGGGATCTTTTTCATGTCAGCACCAACTGCTACGGGGGACTTCGGTTTATACGGTCTCATCCGAAGAAACAGTCTCCACGTCCCGTAGTGGAATTGTTTGTTTGTTTGTTTGTGTTTTGTTAAATGTTCCTCTCGAGATTTTTCACTCATATGGAAACGCCACGTACTGCCGGTGGAGGGCTGCAAATTTAGACCTATACTCGACACTCCATTGGCATTGGAAGCAAAATGAAAGTTGTGGGGGGGGGGGCTACCCTAACAAAAAAAACTATAGTTTACAAAAGTTAAGGTCAAGATCTAGTAAATGAAGGGTGCCTACAGATTTATCAAAGTTGAAAAATAAATTCCTTTATTGATGTTTTACATTTTTTAGCTTGGTCAAATAAGGTGTTTCGGGGCATAAATTGAAGGTAAACAAGATGAAAAATTGTATTTTAAACTGTCATCTTCAATGAAAAATTAAGAAAACCAGTCATAAATATAGGAGTTTTTTCATATTCGCCATACGAAATGCATCCAGATTGCCTACAGTCTCTCAGAAAACGGTAATTAGTATGTTCATGGCCTCTTCTTTAAATCAATATCAAATTTAATATAGGTATCCGGTTTACTTTTCATATGATTTCAAATTGAATGTCATGTCAAAACCTATTTGCTACATAATTCTGCTAAAGATGTAAAGTACGGGAAAAAGAAACTTGAAATTGATTATGACGTCATAATGGATCTAGCACCAAGAAAGTAGTCTAAAGTTATTTACTAGATCTTGACCTTAACTAAAGTTTACAATAATATAGTATAGTATAGTATAGTTAACTATAGTAAATCAAAGTGTCAAAGTTTTCGCCAAAGTTTTTCAAAGTGTCAAAGTTTTCGCCAAAGTTTTTCAAAGTATCAAAGTTTTCGCCAAAGTTTTTTTAAAGTGTCAAAGTTTTCGCCAAAGTTTTTCAAAGTATTAATGTTTTCGCCAAAGTTTTTTCAAAGTGTCAAAGTTTTTGATAATTTTTTTCAAAGTGTCAAAGTTATCACTATAGTTAACTATAGTAAACTATAGTTAACTATAGTATTTTTTTGTTAGGGTAAGTGTAAGAGAAAAAAAAATTAAAAGGGAGGTATTTCAAAAATCTGGTGGGGGCATTACGAGATGAAGGGGGCGGATATAATATTCTCTATAAAGTAAAAAAGACAATATACTTGCTAGCAATAATTTATAATCAGAACTTAACTTTCCAGGCTGGCAGTAATGTCTTATTTGTTTGTTGTAAAGCTCCTTATGCGCCAATCCTCCCTTAAAAGTTTTGTTTTATTTTCCAGTGAACTCAATGTCTCCTCGACTGACTTCTTCCACGACAGACTGGTTGCACTCAAGAGAATTGCGTTCATCGTGTCCTCTCAAACCGAAAAATTTGCAGCAGTAGAAGACGATGGTGCACTGAAGTGTCTCTTCATTTTTCGATCCAAAAACAACCTTCTCCCATATTTTTGTTTCGTCCTCAGGCAGTATTGGGTCTTTTATCTAAACTTTTCACTTTTAATTGTCAATAACAGATTCTTGTTAAAAAGTTAAAAGTATACATTTTTATCTCATACGTGTGGAGGATACTACCCATGAGATAAACCTTTGCTTTACTTTATACACGGGTAGACCGCCGGAATATGGCTGAAATATTGCCGACTCGGCGTTAAACAATATAAAATCAATCAATCAATATACACGGCTAGATGCTTTATCAATAGCGCTTCTGGTTTGACACAATCCCTCGCTTCAAGATTTTACTTTATTGAAACTTTTATTTTTGAAAATTCTTGTCCTTATGAAAGGAATGATAAAGTTAATGTCGTTAAGATCAAGGAAAAAGACACGTTGACCTCAAAGAAGTGTCTCATTTTATCAAGGCATATGTACTGGCTACGTAAAGATGGATGTTAACCCCCCTCCCCCTTATAAAGTTTTCAAGAGCAAGTAAGGCCTAGCAGTTAAGTTGTTGTAACAAGATTCCTTAAACACTTTCAACAACGCTTTTTTATATAATACTACGAGGGACGTTCAATAAATAATGTCATCGGGCTTGGAAAGAAGCAAAAGACGCTTTTCAATGATTTAGTATTCATGATTTTACTTATTAATCTCTTTTGATTAAAACAGATGTCCGTAAAATATTTCATCTAATTTCTGATTGTATTTAGAACTCATTTTTGGGTATGACCCTTAGTATACTGGAAAATGGCAGATCCAATGATTTCCTGGACTTGTTCTTTTCTTTCTAAAAGGTGATATTTCAAGTTTGGAAATAGAAACAAGTCAAAAGATCTGGCGAATATTGTTAATGTGAAAAAATATTAACTTTCCTTTATCCCGAAAACCCCTTTACTCTTCAGGGGTGCGGGTTTGGACGCTGTCATGAAGAAATTTATTGAAGTGGATTCCTGATTCTAGATCCTTCCTCTAGTAAACCTTTCGATTTTTTTGTAAAAAAATTGCTTTCTAGACTTCTCCCGAAATTAAACTGTCTCCCCGAATACGAAATTGAACAACAGTACCACTAATATTTTTTTTAAAAATGCATATCAATCTGTCTTTGTGCTCTTGTATACCTTTGCTCTTCTCGGACCATTGCTGTTTTTATCAAGTACGTCTTATGGTAAATTTTGTGTTGAGTGTTTTAAGCAATAGAATTTTGTTCCATTATCTATTTGAATATAAAACAAACAAGGATAACTACAATTACTGATATTTTAAAATAATTTTTAAGACATTCCTACACACTGTCGTTTTCACTCATTTTTTCAAAATATAGGGTGATCTTTGAGTACCAAGCTTTTTTACCGTCAAACGTTTCTTATAAACATTGTAAACTACTCCCGATATGATGTCTATCAAATTTGCTATGTGTCTTAAAGTCAGTCATACATCATCAGATATTATTTGTTGAAATTGGGCAAATTGTACATAAGTTGTTGTAATTTTTGTTGGCAAGGACGGCACCCATTTTTGATGCCCATTATATAATTTTTTATCATTGAAATCCACTTGCTTATTTGTCTATAAAACAGGCATTGGTTGATGTAAATGTCACATATTTCAGTTAAAATTTCTTTGGGATTTTTAAGACGTTTTACAGGTGCTTTAATGAAGCTTTTATTTTCACTCTAGTTTACTGATTCTTAATGCAGTGTCTCGAATAGCCCTTGTTTCCCAGCTTCTCACGATGAAGCTATGTGATGAAAAGTGGTCACATAAACTGTTATAAATTCATTTATGTTGTTTGGCAATCTCCCCGAAAATATAACAGTAACAAAAAGTAAAGGAATAAGAATGGTCATTTATTCAAACAAGTGCAATAAATGACAAACAATATAAATACATACAATCAAATTAAAAGGACTAGGGACAAAAATATTATGCTATGAAACCGCAAGGTCGGTGCACGATTCTGACTAGAAAAAGAAACAAAAAATACTATTGACAACAATTAAGCACCTGTGCTAAAACTAAAAAACGTCCCTGAGTCTCAATTGTAAAAATTGTTAATCCAAAAAACATCTATCTAAAAAATGTCAGCATATATACATGTACAACAAAAAGACAATATGGGAAGTGCAATAAATGACAAACAATAAAAATACATACAATCAAATTAAAAGGACTAGGGACAAAAATATTATGCTATGAAACCGCAAGGTCGGTGCACGATTCTGACTAGAAAAAGAAACAAAAAATACTATTGACAACAATTAAGCACCTGTGTTAAAACTAAAAAAACGTCCCTGAGTCTCAATTGTAAAAATTGTTAATTCAAAAAACATCTATCTAAAAAAAAATGTCAGCATATATACATGTACAACACAAAGACAATATGGGGCGTCATCTGCTCTGGCGGCTAAAATGGCCTAAAAAAGAAGGCATTTTTAAAATATATACAACAAAATAAAAAAGGTAAAGGGGAGGGTGGTGGTTAGACAATGAATGCAGCCAATGTTTACAAATAAAATAACCAATGCGCATGCGCATGGAAAATTCCACTAGGAGCTATGTAGAGCAGTAGCTGAATCTATTAATAGCTAGTACTGCGTATAAAACTAAAAATGAACACACAGTGCAACCACCATAAACCATTTATATATATAAATGTGTTTTATGTTGTTTGGCAATCTCCCCGAAAATATAACAGTAACAAAAAGTAGAGGAATAAGAATGGTCATTTATTCAAACAAGTGCAATAAATGACAAACAATAAAAATACATACAATCAAATTAAAAGGACTAAAGACAAAAATATTATGCTATGAAACCGCAAGGTCGGTGCACGATTCTGACTAGAAAAAGAAACAAAAAATACTATTGACAACAATTAAGCACCTGTGTTAAAATTAAAAAAACGTCCCTGAGTCTCAATTGTAAAAATTGTTAATCCAAAAAACATCTATCTAAAAAATGTCAGCATATATACATGTACAACACAAAGACAATATGGGGCGTCATCTGCCACCGTAACAAGGTAGCATTGTAATACCGGCGCAAGAAGGAAAAGAAGCTCATGCTGGCTTGTTACCGCCCCCATCCAACAACATCATCATAGACAAAACAAAAATTAAATGTCACACCATTCTCTTGCTGACAATTACTATAAGGATCAAATGAAAGTGTAACACAAAATCAAAATACATGAAAGGACAATACTTTAGAAGTTAAGGTTTTACTTGAGCCCCTGTCTCAAGAAAAACTACTAACATTAACCATACTTAGAGCCCCTGTCTCTAAGTAACAATGTTCATATTAAGGATTACCTTAAGCCCCTGTCTTAAGGTACAAGAGGCCCATGGGCCACATCGCTCACCTGAGAAGCTTTGACCATTCTGTTCTTTAGCAGATTTCACCCTTGTTATACATAATGCATCCCCATCCTACCCCACTGATCATAATTTAGACATTTTGAAATCTACACTACCACATGATCCTTCCATGGGCACATATGTTTCAGCTTTTTGGCCCAGTGGTTCCCGAGAAGAAGATTTTCAAAGATTTTTCCTATATATTTCTTTATAAAACTTTGATTCCCCATTGTGGCCCCACCCATCCCCCGGGGGTCATTATTTGAACAAATTAGAATCTACATTATACCAGGATGCTTCCACATAAGTTTCAGCTTTTCTGGCCCAGTGGTTCTTGAGAAGAAGATTTTCAAAGATTTTTCCTATATATTTCTATGTAAAACTGTGATTCCCCATTGTGGCCCCGCCCTTTCCCTGGGGGTCATGATTTGAACAATTTAGAATCTACACTGTACCAGGATGCTTCCACATAAGTTTCAGCTTTTCTGGCCCAGTGGTTCTTGAGAAGAAGATTTTCAAAGATTTTTCCTATATATTTCTATGTAAAAATTTGATACCCCATTGTGGCCCCGCCCTTTCCCTGGGGGTCATGATTTGAACAATTTAGAATCTACGCTATACCAGGATGCTTCCACATAAGTTTCAGCTTTTCTGGCCCAGTGGTTCTTGAGAAGAAGATTTTCAAAGATTTTTCCTATATATTTCTATGTTAAACTTTGATTCCCCATTGTGGCCCCACCCATCCCCAGGGGGTCATTATTTGAACAAATTAGAATCTACATTATACCAGGATGCTTCCACATAAGTTTCAGCTTTTCTGGCCCAGTGGTTCTTGAGAAGAAGATTTTCAAAGATTTTTCCTATATATTTCTATGTAAAACTGTGATTCCCCATTGTGGCCCCGCCCTTCCCCCGGGGGTCATGATTTGAAAAATTTAGAATCTACACTGTACCAGGATGCTTCCACATAAGTTTCAGCTTTTCTGGCCCAGTGGTTCTTGAGAAGAAGATTTTCAAAGATTTTTCCTATATATTTCTATGTTAAACTTTGATTCCCCATTGTGGCCCCGCCCTTCCCCCGGGGGTCATGATTTGAACAATTTAGAATCTACACTATACCAGGATGCTTCCATATAAGTTTCAGCTTTTCTGGCCCAGTGGTTCTTGAGAAGAAGATTTTCAAAGATTTTTCCTATATATTTCTATGTAAAACTTTGATTCCCCATTGTGGCCCCGTCCTTCCCCCTGGGGTCATGATTTGAACAATTTAGCATCTACACTACCCCAGGATGCTTCCACATAAGTTTCAGCTTTACTGGCCCAGTGGTTCTTGAGAAGAAGATTTTTTAATGACCCCACCCTATTTTTGTCTTTTCTTGATTATCTCCCCTTGCGAGGGGATATGTCCCTTCATTTTAACAATTTAAATTCCCCTTTACCCAAGGATGCTTTGTATCAAGTTTGGTCAAAATTGGCCCAGTGGTTCTTGAGAAGAAGTCGAAAATGTGAAAAGTTTACAGACGGACAGACAGACAGACGGACAGACGGACGGACAGACGGACGGACGACGGACAAAATGTGATCAGAAAAGCTCACTTAAACCTTCGGCTCAGGTGAGCTAAAAAACGAGTTGTTGTGGCAAAAACACCTGAAGCCCCTGTCTCCAGATAATCTTAATACGGGGTAATAGAAGGGATGCGAATGTACTTCCTAAAGGCACTGGACTTCCAACGACCCATGTTTTGAATTTGAATTTCTGTGTATCCCGTTGCAGCGGCTGTTGTTGCTGCACCTATCCTGAAACTGTGGGCCTGATATTTCGAAAGATCTAAATTGCTAAATTTAAGAGCTAGCCGAAGTTGTGAAGTGAAATATTGGCGGGGGACTGGGGTGTTGTCCATAAAAGAAAAAAGGGTGCTTCTGGGGAATCGTGTTTTCTGATGTTAAGGAAATCTGTGATCGCGCGATTTGGACATAGCAATGGGTTTATGGTGTTCTGACATAGGTGGATAGTTGTAGAATTTGACTTTGAATGTTTGAAATGAGGTATTGCAACTTCTAGGAAACCTATGCCATTTGTTTTGTTACCCTTTGATACGTGTTTTGCTAATAGATAATGATGGGTTTTGCTGTTGGTTTTAGTAATTTCTCCTACCCTTAGAAAGGCGCAATAAGCTAAGATAAACATGGCCTGAAGCAAAATTCTGGAAAAATATGAATCTGCAGTGTAGGGGAGGGCCTGTACTAGTTTTAGGAGAATATCTGGGGTTATTGGGAGTCTAGGGTCGCCAATCGGTTTTGCTTTTAGAAAGCCTTGAAGCATTTTTTTGATGATGAAATGTTGGGTAACATCCTGAGAAGAACTTAACTGAAAAATGAAACTAAGAGCGGATATAATGGTTCGAGTAGTGGACGCAGCTAAATTTGTTTGGTAACAATTTGCTATGAAGTAAGCTAGGTGTTCCAAACCGGGTGGTAGTGGTGACGTTTCTTGACCGTAAGTTTGTAATATAAAGAGCTTGTATGCCTGGAATGCTGATTTATATGCTGCAACTGTGGACGGTGATAGAGAACGATACAGCAAGGACTCTGCGGTTTGATTCAGAGACTTATCAATGCTGGGTTCACAGGGGTGCAGGCCGGACCCATGTAAGGAAACCGTGTTTGGAACTCTTTGACCTGCAATCGAGAAAGTAGATCTGCAGCTATATTCTTGACTCCTTGAATATGTTTAGCTTGAAAATGTATATTGTATGTTAGGGATAAGACCATCAGTCGTCTCATGAGTTGCATAAGCGATGCATCTTTAGAAGAGTTTTTGTTGATGACGTGAACAACTGCTAGGTTGTCAGAGTGCAGAATAACAGTGCTGTTAGAAAATAAATGTCCCCATATGTCGAAAGCGATCACAATAGGCAGGAATTCCCTGACGGAGATGTGAAAATCAACCCATTGATTAGGAAAGGGAGCATAAAACTATTTCCTACCAAAAGTACAGCCGAGCCCCAGATTGCTAGCGTCAGTAAATAAGTGCAAAGAGGAGGATGTGTGTTGTACCCCTGAGGGGAAAAAGGCTTTGCCGTTAAAATGATCCAGGAAAATGGCCCATGCTCTCAAATCGGCTCGGGCTTCTTTGTCTAGATTCCTATGATGAAAAGGATTTTGCAAACCTCGAGTAAGATTGATAATCCGCCTAAGGAATGTGCGTCCAGGGGGAATGACTGCGCAAGCATAATTTAAGGTACCTATCAATGACTGCAGTTGGCGGAGTGAAGCGGTGCGTTTGTTTTGGAATGATTTTATTTCAGATTTTAAACGCTGCAACTTATCCGCAGGAAGTCTAATTTCCAATTTTAATGTGTCTAATTCCAACCCCAAAAATGTCAAGGTGGTAGTTGGGTGAACAGTTTTCTCGGATTTGATAGGGAGATTGATATCTTTGGCAAGGGAATAGAATGCTAAAAGTGAGCTATAGCAGTCTGGGGACCTGGGGGGACCCACGAAAAGGAAATCATCTAGTATGTGCACGCAATAAGTTACACCGAACTTGTTCTCTAAGATCCACTGCAAAGCTGAGCTGAACTTCTCAAAGAGATGGCAAGAATAACTCAAGCCAAATGGAAGTGTTTTGTCATAATAATATAACCCAGATATCTTGAAACCTAGCAGTTCGAAATCCCGTGGATGTATGGGTGTTTGTTTGTAGGCATTTTCCAAGTCAGTTTTTGCGAGAAGAGCCCCCCTGCCAACTTGTTTGATGATTGCGATGGCTGTGTCAATTGATTGGTAACTTACTGTAGTCATTTCTTTGGGGATGTGGGAATTGATGGAGTTCCCTTCCGGGTAAGACAAATGATGGATTAACCTAAAATCCCCAGGGGCTTTTTTAGGGACTAGACCTAAGGGGGAAATTTGAATATTTTGGACAGGTGGCAATAGAAAAGGACCAGAGACTCTTTTAGCTTCGATTTCCCTACAAATCTTGTCCTGTAATATTTTTTTCTTTGCCTAAGATAGAAGATAGGTTACGAGAAGACCTAAATTTACGCTCCCCCATATATGGGATCTTAAAACCTTGAGAAAAGCCTTCTATTAAAAACTGCGATAAAGAATGGTCATATCCAGCTAAATAATTTTGAAGCTGTTGAACATTGATCGGAGTAACGATAGAATCAGAGTTTTTAAGGGGGGCTGTCGATTCTGTTCTGGTTGCGCCTTGTTTGGAGTTCTGTGTCTGAGGTTTGTCACTTGGTTTAAACTTTGGGCATTGTCTCTTGTGGTGTCTAGCTGCACAGATTTGGCAGACATGGGGTGTGGACATCCTTTAGTTTTACAGAATCTGTTATTGTTGTATGAGAAGCAATAGCGGTGCTTAGCCTGGGTGTTTGAGGCACGAAAGGGCTGGTTTCTATTTTTAAACTTAAGCTCTAGTCCCTGTGCCATGGCTTCCTGGTACAATTCTATATTTTTGGATTGCCATGGGCAGGCTTTGGGATCCAGTTGTCGCCAGCGTCGGAAACTTTCATCGTAGGCAATTGCCGCCTTGTCACCGCTTGATTTAGAAATTTTTTGCACGATCTGGCCGTATACCATAAGATTTGGTACTTCGTTAGGGTGTTTTTCCGCGTAGATAGCAACAAAAATATGAAAACACTCGATCCATTTGTAGATGGAAGTGATTTGGGTTTTGTCTGAAGTCTTTTTAAAAATCAGATGTCCGTCTTTTTCTACAGTCTTGTAACTTTCTTCTTCATCAGGGTCAATGGGTTTAATTAGTGAAGCAAATTTGACGAACTGGTCACTCTGAATTTTTGCCCGTGTTTTTTGATCTACGCCTAACGTTAGGGACAAGGCAGATAGGGCCTGGGGGAGATCTGAGTTAGCTACACAATCTTTGTTCGTACTATCTAGAGATTGATCACCTGTAATTTCACTAAGGAGTGTAGTTGCTGGCGACGTCATACTTGGTTCCAGTGGCCCTGGTGGCGGAGGCGAAGATGCAGTTGGCTGAGGCGAGGATGCAGTTGGCTGAGGCGAAGATGCAGTTGGCGGAGGCGAAGATGCAGACTTGGACTTAAAATAATCGTCCATACACGTTTTAAACGTCTCCTCGATCGTCGGCATGATTTTTGACATGCATTGCTGGAAAATTATACTAACGTCTTCGCTTCTCGTCTCTGACGTTGTCGTTGTTGTAGGGGGATCCTGACGTTTGGTCGAGGTTCTTCTTCGTTTTGGTCTCGAAGCCATCCTAAGAAAATTCATGTCATAAATAAGGTGGTAATTAGAAACAACTGTAACGAGTGCTACCAATCAGTGTTTTCTGAAAATATCATTATAATCAGAACCATTAAGGCCTGCGTTAACTGCATATATGATTATAAATCATATCTTTTGTTTTCTATTGATAAATAAAGTAGTATATTATATAAATATATGTGTGTACATATTTTGCCACAATCGGCCGAATTATTAAGCCGTGTGGATGAATTATATAAAAACACGAACTGCTAGAGCAGTGTGATAAAAATCATAATATAAAATATAATACCACTATATGCCGAAGCTGTGTGGTTGGATCGTATATAACCACTATCCGCCGAAGCAGTGTGGTAACAAATCATGATCCATATACATATAAAAAAAACCATATTGCCGAAGCAGAATGGTTCAATCATGTATAAAAACACAATCTGCCGAAGCAGTGTGGTGAACTAATTATAGTTCATATATTAGCATTGGCCACTAATTGTGGTGCTTCCATTTGAAGCATAAATAAAAGTTGTTACTGCCAAATAATTGAGCAGTTAGAACATGAATGATTTAGACCAAAGAAACGACTACGGCTAAATCATTAGGTTTTTCGTCATACAGAAATAGGTAGCCAAAATACTCTTACCTTCCAGGTCAAATAAAAACAATATTGGAACCCACGGATGTAGATTCACCTTAGGACACAAACTTCTGCTGTAATCAAAATAATTGAATTGTAAACATTGCTGAATATGCTTAACCAAAGGTGCAAAAATATGGACGATTCATGAAATTATTATGTAATATAAACCATAAAATTTTTATACTACTTATTAAATCAAATATTGTATGCATGATGATCATAAAAATAAAAGTTAAAGAAATTTAAAATGTTAACAAGAACACATAATGTGTATTTTGCGCCTGTGGACCCGAGAAGCCCCTGTCTTCAAGGGTAATTAGTGATCCCTGGATAACAGAAGGAGAATTCCCCTAATTTGTCTCAAGAGTTTGTACTGTCCAAGATTATTTAAATGGACTCCGTCACGTTATTCCTGCTACAGGTAAAACCTTTCAGTTTCCAAAAGTGCATATCATCTTGTGTTACGCAAGTCTTCAACAAGCGATTAGCCTGATTCACTCGACGAGTGTATTCCGAAGCGCTGATATTTCTTGTCCGATCCCCGGGAATAAAACTCAAAATCACCAAGCTTTTGAGGTTGAATTGTCTCTTAAGTAGTGACACAAATGAAATCAGTCTCATTACGATACAGTCAATGTCCTCAGAGGAATCTAAATCGTTGCCTCCTAAATTCACAATGACATGCTGTGGTCGCTTATCTCTAACCGCGGCAGTGATGGCGCGGGTGTGTGCGTGATTGCCGATTGATCCGCCACTTATACCATAGAATTCGAACAATCCCAAGTTCCTAATATTAAATGTTTCAGCGGGATGTTTACCATTCACGAAGTTTCCAAATCTGCGTACATGTGAGTCACCAACAAAAAGAATATGCATCTTGGCGATTGTACTTAACGATGCGCTGTGGATATCAGGTTACAGCGATGTGCAAACTGGAAGACGAAGTGACGCTATTCGCCTTATGACATAAATAGGCTCAGAATCGAACAAATTACCTGTTAAAAACGTTCTGTAAGACACGATCCTCAATAAGATAATACTCCCTTACGGGGCAGTTCCATATCAAATAAGCTATTGGGATATTTTCCGTGTTTTCTGGTTAGACAATGAATGCAGCCAATGTTTACAAATAAAATAACCAATGCGCATACGCATGGAAAATTCCACTAGGAGCTATGCAGAGCAGTAGCTGAATCTATTAATAGCTAGTACTGCGTATAAAACTAAAAATGAACACACAGTGCAACCACCATAAACCATTTATATATATAAATGTGTTTAAAGATCCAATAATTAAAGAAAGTCTAGCTTAATGTCATTTAATTTCTATGTTGTATGTTATCGAGCTAATGACGTCGACATTATTTATTGAACGTCCCTCGTACTTATGCCTACCTAGTAGTGTATGTGTAATTACCATGGATCTGCAATGAATCAGCTAGCATCACACATGGTTTGTAGACCTACTGCCACAGTACAAAGAATGACTTCAGAGTAAACTTCATGATCCCTTGGTCCTTACAACTTTCAGTCAAACGTTCGTTAAGAGTAAAGCTCCAACAATTGTCACATATTGTTTTTAAAGACTCAGATAACAGATTTTCAACAGCAAGAGCCACGTTGGGCCTTATTTGGCCCTGAGATTTTCTGAAAAATCAAAACCGCTCAGTTTAGGTTGCAAATGCAATATTTATCACTAGGAGTGTTGGTGACCACGTATCTATTAATCGTGACGAAATTCTCAATTTAGTCAATGCATTATGACGTCATAAAATGCGTCATTTTCCTTAGATCTTGTAAATTCCTTTGAAAATGACCTAAAGTTGAAGCATTTTTTCAATATTTCATATACAGCACAGCCTCTGATCCAAAATATGCAAACACATAATGAAAGCTCTGCTTCTGACAATCAAAAAACATGTTTTATTTTTTTGGATCGTGGGCTGTGCTCATATTTTAATTCTTTGCTGAAGGTAGTCAAATACGCATGTTTTCTGCAAATTTCAAGAACATTGCAATTTCTCAAACCCGTTTTCCAATATCTGGATTCTCAAAACGAAATTTTATTATAGAAAATGAAAGCAGCAAGTGTCTACTTTATTTTGACATATGAAATGGAAAAGAGGTTAGTAGTTAATAATTGATATAAGTACAAGGCCATTTTATGTATAAGATGGTTCTTGCTCTTTTGTACTACTTTCTTTTGAGGCGTGTCAACATCAACAGTGCTTAACGTCATCAAGTCATGCGTCATCAATTTCATTCATATTGTTTTACAGGGGTAATCTCAAAGTTTTGTTTAAAAAAAAGAAAGTGTTGCCGATCTTTTATCGTATGTTAAAAAATATGTATTACATACATGTATTTTAAAATTCAGCACAATAAAGCCTTCCATATACTTATACATACAAATCAAATTACATATTATATGAAATATTTTATTGAAAATTTACGATCTCTTTCTGTAAACAGGTATGTTATGAAGAGTATACTGACGGTGAAAAGGGGCTCAAATAGCTGCCGTTTTTTCTCTTTTTGTTCGGAAATCTGTTATCTTGGACGACATATCATGTACAAGTACATGTATAATGTACAAAACAGCAGTGGAATTTTAAAAAAAAAGTACTCAAAGTTAAATTCTCTAATTATTTCTTTAAAAATTTAATTACCAACCAATACTAATTAATATAATATATGATGTAATTATAAAAAAAATGTATTATAAAAAGAACCGAGACGTATTGAAAATGTGTGACTCAATAATTTGGAAGGAAACCACAGAGCACGTTAAAACTTATTTGAAGTTTAAAGGAATATTTTAAATATTTTTTTGCATAGGTTTATCATATATAGCAGGTTTATTTCAGTTATGTGCATAAAGATTCCACGTTCACTGGTCTTTACCCGTTTATGGGTCAAGCTTCTAGCTCATTTATTATACAAGACTCGAACAAAATAACAAATTCATGAGATCAATAATATGTTAAAGAACAACTTTTTAGCGACATCTATATCGAAATATTTAACGTCTTCCGTATGGACGAAAGACTTTAAGTAAGAAATCGTGTGCAATCATGATAAGAAAATTCCTCTGAATATCTTTATAATAATAATAATAATAAAGCCGGAAAACTGTCGTTTTATCTTTTAATTTATTTTATGCACATGTATTACACCACTTATTAATACAAACGGTTTTTTATAAAAGTAATAAACATCAACATCATCAGGTTGAAGACATAGTCTTTTATCTTTCAATATCATTTATATACATGTAAAACAACTGTTTGAGGCACACAAGTTGAAATAATAAAATTTCACAATTTAATGATTTTTTTGGGAAGTAAGTTGAGAACATCTGTAGAATGCAGCTCCTTTTGCTACCACTAAATCTGGAACCGACGGAAAAAGAACTGTTCTTTTCGGAAAACTTCGTTTTAAAGAGTCTTTCACCATCTTTGGTTTTGAATATATGCCTGTGACACAAAGACATTTAACATCTACTTCGGTTTTTTGAACAATTTCTGTCTTGGCTAAATTAGATGCAATTTCTGCTACCTTAGAAAAGCACGTCATCAATACGTCTTTCTTAACGAAAAGAGAAGTTTTTCCTTTAGAGATCTCTAATCTCATTTTATCATTATACTCTGACAATTTCAGTTTTTTTTTCGGTAAAGTACCTGTTTCATTTTGAACTGCATTTAAGAAGTTAGATGAAAACTGAATTTTTATATCTGTTGTGCTTTTGTCACAATCAAGCTGCCACATTTCAAAACTTTGCATCATTGTATAGTAATCACCCGGATAATCCCTTTTCAGTCTATCTATTGGTTTCTCTGAAAAGATTTCAATCAAAATTCGCAAAAAGCGTTTGTCTGGTTCGTCTTCCCCATAATGCTGGAAATTTTGGTAATATATTGTATCCGTCTTGTGACTAAAAGCTGTCATAAAACTGATCTCGCATGCATCTGGCAAAAACAAAAAATGAAAAAAAAAATAATAATAAAAGTTAAGAAAAAAATAAATAAGAATAATAAAATCAAAAGACCCACTGACCAAAAGGTTCAACTGCTTCAGTTTTTTTTTCTTCTTAAACTCTATACATTTTCAAATTCCAAAGACAGATATCTTTGAAACAAAATCTCTAAGATATATATATATATATATATATATATATATATATATATATATATATATATATATATATATATATATATATATATATATATATATATATATATATTATTATTTCAAATAGATTCTAGTTTTGAAATTCTGAAGTAAATAGATTTATTCTGGTTTTAAAGAATATGAAGAAGGATTTTCTATTTTGCTAACGTGGAAATGTACTCTGAAATCGAGTATGTTATCTCTATGAAAATTAAAGATACATGACTGTATTATCTTTTAATATGCGTTTGCTAATAGGTCATCTTTTAGAATTATATGTCTTTTCAATATATTCAGTCAATATTTTAATGTATACATAAAAGGTTAACCATGTGTAGATCTTATTGTTTTATATGCAAAGTAATTATAACTAGAGCAAAGTTCGTTGCAAAGCAACGAGTAGGTCTTCCGTCCTGTTTTGACCGGAAGTGACGTCAACAAAAGAAAATAATAAGCTAAGTTGTCTCCATTGACTTTAAAAATTCAATTTTGCGTCAAAACCTTAAAAAATAAGCTATTTTTGGCTACTTCCGGTTTGACCAGAAGTGATGTCGACGGACGGAAAATTAAGTTTTTATGATTCCAGTGACATGTGCTATCCAAAAATATGTCAAGAACGGCAAAAATATGCATTTTCGTACTACTTCCGGTTTGACCGGAAGTGACGTCGCCGGATGAATTTTGACGATCCAGATAGATTAAGCTTAGCATTTTGAACAACTTTGCTTCTTTGACATATTACAAATTCTCAATACTTTTTGAGATATAAAGGAAAAACGTTTGGCCCCTCTCGGCCCTTAATTATAGGGACCAGCCCTTTTTTCGAGATATCGTTTGAAAGATCAAGAAATTTTACACTTCTTTTGTTCTATATGTCTTAACGAAATATTTGTATGTAAAAAGATATCGAAGAAAAGGTGTTAGAAATTTCAAAATTCTGGACATGCCCCTTTTCGGACCATAGCGAGCGTCGGCATGCAGCACTTCCGGTAAAATGAAATACGTATGTCACATCTACATATATTGATCTATCATTGCTGAAACACTCAAGTTTCTATCCTAAGCCGTTTTTGAGAAAACTAGCGGACAAAGTGACCCTCTAAAAATCACCAAATCGCGAAAATCTCAAAACCGGAAGTGACGTCATCAAAACAAAAAATTATATATCAGGTTTGTTTGATGTTCTATCAGCCCTGAAAGTTTCATGAAAATCCATCGAGCCGTTTCTGAGAACTCGCGTGCACAAAATCGGTAAGAAAAAAAACAATAATAATAATAAAAATAGTGGAAAAGAAACCTAAGAATAACAAGAAGGTCTTCCGCTGAAGACGGAAGACCTTAATTCAGTCATACATGTTCCAACATTTAATACTGCATAGGTTGTTCCGTCAATAAAAGCTAAGTTTTCCACGTTGAAATTGTGGCACAGAACTTCTTCTTTTACTTCATGTAAAAAAGGTGTTACGCTTAAACAGGCAAACAAAATGTCAACCTTCTTCCTTGGAGATTCGGCTTGAAAAAGCTGAAAATAGACGTACACTCATGTATAAAATCAAATCACTGCTTCCAGGTTGTAAATGAAAATATGTTTCTTATATTTACCAAAATGCATTTCTTTAATTCTAAGGATGACATGTATGTAATAAATGTAGTCATTTTTATGGCCAAGTTCCGCGAATTTTAGTTTAAAACTTTTTAAAGATGGTGGCCTATTTCTGCCCCCTACATGCAAGATAAATTATGTTAACATGCAACATAATTATGTAGACATGCAACACATTTATGTCAACATGCAAGTTTATTTTGTTGACATGCAACTTACCAATCTTATAAGAAAATATAATTTAAATATTGGTAAATTTACTTCTAATGCCTGTATCTGACATTTTTGATGCAACATAATTATGTAGACATATGCGACTTATGTCAACATGCAAGATAATAATGTTATCATGCGACTTATTTATGTTAACATGCAGGATAATAATGCCAACATACGACTTATTTATATTAACATGCAAGATAATTATGTCAACATGCAACTTATTTATGTCAACATGCAATATAAAATTATGTTAACATGCAAGATATGTAGTTGATATGCAAGTTATTATCTTGCATGTTCACATAAATAAGGTGCACGTGAACATAAATATCCTGCATGTGTACATAATATCTCGTATGTTATGTAATGTTATGTTATGTTATGTTATGTTATGTAATGTTATGTTAACATAAGTATCTTGCATGTTGACATCAATAAGTTGCATCACTTGCATGTGTACATAATTAACACGTATGTTGACATAAATATCTTGCATGTCAACGTAATTATCTCGAATGATATCATAAGTTAATTGCATCTTCTAATATATATGTAGCATCTTGCATCTACGATGTCAGATATGGGCGTCAGCATGGGATTTTACCGTACCCATATTTAAATCAGATTCCCTTAAAATATTTGTATCTTGCATGTCAACATAATGATCTTGCATGTAAACATAATTTTCCTGCAAGTTGACATAATTTTCTTGCATGCTAACATAATTTATCTAGCATGTTGAGTGCAGAAATATGCCACTATTAAGTCATACCTTTAAACATATTTTTCATTTGCCTAGTATTCTCTGCATTCAGGTAAACAAAAAAATTACAGTGAGATTCACAGAAGAGTTTCATATTTCCACATTTTTTCCCATCATTTTAAATTTCAAACATGGTAAGGCGTTCAAGTATTCGAGGTATTCTCAGCGACCAAATTAAGTTTTCTTTTGAAACTAGTTTGATATATAAATGCTATGACTGTGCATAATATTAAAAACGAATAAATCGATGTTTTGGTAAACAATAAGAATGTTTTAAATATAAAATAATAAACTTACTAGGCCTATAACACAAGAAAAGAAGTAAGCAATGTTATATATCTTAAAATAATGTTTGTTTGCCCTTTTCCGACCCAGAATAAAGAAAATGAGTCAGTAGGTAGATGCGATTTTTTTTATTTTCAAGGATATATAAAATTAATGCTGAAATTTTAAAATCTAATTTCCAAAATACACAAAAACAAGAGACCCAGGTCACATGAGTATGAATCATCGACTTTACAACTGTGGTGGTTTGAGCCGTGGATCTCGGCCTGGATAGCTCAGTTGGTAGAGCACCTGACTGGAGATACAGGGGTCCCGGGTTCGATTCCCGGTCCAGCCATACATTTTCTCCTTTCCTGTTACACAACAATTGAACTTGGTTCATGTTTTCACTTTCAAAATTAAATCAAAATAGGCCCGCCCTTACACCAGAAACCCTGGCCAATGGGCCAAGAAAATTCACAATTTAGGAAGAAAAACTCTTCCTCAGCATAACTATTTAGAAGGTTTATCGGCTAAATTCCAGGATCAAAACATCTTTACTTTGCATGTTTAATAATTAAAGCTCAGCCTTTACACCAGAACCGGTGACCCAGGGGCCACCCCGTTTGTCCGTCTGTTTGTCCGCAGAAATTTAAACCTTGTTTTTAATTTCTGATAAGTAAAAGCTAGGATTTCATATTTTATTTTCTTATTCCTTATTCCTATGAAGGGACATTTTTAGGGTACCAACATACTTGACCTCTTAAACTTGGAGTTTGAACTCCCTTTTGCAAACTTATAACAAACATAAACCTGGGGGGATATGGATGGTTGTTTCTTAGACCTTGATACATCAGCTATTTAGCAGGCATTTTCATACGTACAAAATTTATTTGATGATTTGACCTTGACATTAGAATTAACCCGCGTTTGAAAAAGATTATTTCCTTTGTCATAACGTCGTAGGAGCTGGGGCGTTCATACTTCACGTGAATATTCCTTTTAACCAGAATTCCCATATCATGTAATAAAATTTACCTATTTGCATTAACAATGGAGTTTGACATACTCTTGCAAAACTTTAATTTTGATCCAATTTTTAAATGGTTGATTCTATAACTATCATATTTCAAACGTTTTTCCTGATGACAAGAACATTCTTTGAATACAATTTGCACTTTTTGTCCTTGACCTTAGAATTTGCTGACTTTCTTTTGAATCCCTTAACCTTCTCTATAACTTTTAAATGTATAGACTAGATCTTTCATATTTCACAAATTTAATCCTTGTGTCAAGACCTTTTGGTATGCATCAAAAACTTTGTCCTCATATCCTTGATCAGAGGTTATACCTTCTTTTTAAATCCCTTAACATTGTGAATAATGCAATAATTTCTGAATAGTTAATACAAGGCAGTTATTTTACGCTGATACATGTATATCCCTTATATTCTTTTATCTCTCGTCTTTGACCTTGGAGTTTGATCTTTTTCCTACGTATGGAGCTGTCATAAATGGAATATATTTTTCACAAACAAATCTTGCCTTAATAATAGATCAAATTAGTGTACTCGATTACTTAACATTAGTTTTAATACCTGTTTGATAATTTTCTTCATAGCCTCGTGTTTCTTCTTTCCCCAGCGATTCGGGACGGTAAATATGAAGTGAATATCAGCAGGAGGACTTTTTGACTTGTAAATTTTATCATTGATTTCATCTTTGGCACTAGTTATGGCACATTTAAGGAATTTTGTGATAATTTCTTCTGCCTTTACTTTTTTATCATTGCAGTCTCTGACATATATCTCATTATCTTGCTGAAAGATAACATTTGTCAATATCAAAATAGATAAACAGATAACAATTCTCTTCAATGTAACACAAGAGAGTATTTAAGGACAAGAATTATTTTTGAGTTACACACTTTGAATGTATATTTTTGTTAAATAATATGATTTTTAATATTCTGGAAAATAGTAATTAAAAAACAGTGCAAAAAATTTAAATGTAATACCTCGTCTTGTTCTAGAAAAAGGTGATCAAAGTAAATGTAGTTATCTGCAGTTCTTTTTTTGCAACAATCTATGTACGTATCAAGAGCATCATAGCCATAGACTACAACTTCTCCGTTTTTAAGTAAAAGTCTCGTGGTTGTAAATGGTATTGGAAATTGGCCACGGGTTTTCAAAATTACTTCTGCAGGATCGTCTCCTTTGGAAAAGGCAAAGCCACAGATTCTATCACCTAATTGAATGCCTGCCACACATATGTTTTTAAAATCCTCTTGAGAGAATCCAGAGGAAGCAGTACCTTTATTAAAAAAAATAATACATGAGAATTCAAAGATGTTTTAATGTAGCATTCAAACCACATGTAAATTTAATGTATACTCTTTAAATAAATATGAAGAATTTTTCTTATTCAATATCCACTTTACAGTCTTCGGAAGCCAAACATATTTATAGGGGAAAGCAAAGAATCACATTGTTAGCTTAGTATGCTTTTGAAAATACTCGTTAAAGGTGCATAGACACAAATTTGAAATTAATATTTTCTGTATAATATCACAACTTATATATGTATTATAATAGCATTTCATAAAAAAATATATTAAAAATCTTATTTCATCTATGTTATTGGAACTTTAAATTTTTAGACGGGTTTGATTGACACATTCTTGTACTTTCACAATTTTAATTCTATTCTTAATACTTAGGAAAGTGGCAATTAAAATATATAATTCGTGATATTATACAGAAAATATGAACTTCAAATCTGTGTCCATGCCCCTTTAACATCGATCAGATCGGATCATTAACTATGCTAATACGAAACTTACACGTATATGCTTCCGAGTTTCCTTGACTTCTTTCTTGTACATCTGTAGGTTCTGAAAGTAAAATCAGCGTTGATAAAACAAGAAGCCCATGAGCTTAAAACGGGCGCCAAAGTCAATATGGTTCTGTCGCTCTTCATCAGCAGATTCTATTTAGAAAAAGGATTCGTGTATTTGACTTCAATAAAAACATTTGACTGCATATTGTGGACCCAAATTCTAGCCTTGAGGGGACTGTGGTTAATTCAAAGTTGCATCCACAAAACTTTGGGATGCGTCATTATAACTAACATAACCTTGCTTTTGTCTGATTGTTTTTTCACTGTACACAAACCTTTTGAAAATATCTGCTTTTAGCCCAACTCTTACCAAAGTGCCGTGATCGGGAGTTCGAATCTCGGCCGCGACTGGCCTAAGTCGATAAAAAATGGGTAGCAACTGCTTCTTCGCTTCGCCATGCACTCGGCATATTAAAGTGAAAGTTGCGGGTTCTTCGGATTAGATCTTATAAACCGTGGCCCCATGTCAAGAAGTTGGCACGATCAAGATTCCTCACTGCTCAATGGTCTTAAGTATCGAGCACAGGTCAAAATTTAGAGCCCATCACAAGTGTATGGTATCTATATGCGTGAAAAATTTTCAAATGGGACATAAAACATTATCAATTAATCTTACCATTCCTTTCAAAGTGATTCATAGTTTAATGTTACAGGGGACCATGATCAGAATAAAGTTTACTTGTATTTACACTAATTGTAAGTCACCTGCGTGGTACAATAATAATCATGAGCGTCTGATCCAGAGTCGAGGAATAGGGAGTTGATCTTTACGTCGCGGGTTCGAATCCCAGTGTAAGACGAGAAGACATGTTTTTTGGTTAAGACCTTAGAAACCGAAGCCCCGTGTCGCAGAAGTTGCTGGAACGAAAAAAATTTCTTAATGCTCAATGACTCTGAGGCCCGAGTATATGGTAAAGAAAAATTCATCTCTCTATCGGCAAGTGGTGACGGCTTCATTTGAGTGTAAAATTCTCGAGAGGGATGTTAAACAATAAATAAGCAAAAAAAAAAACACTACCTGAAGATGCTTGCAAATCAATGTGACTCATAATGGCATTGTCAATGTTGAGAATAAGATATGTGGTGTTTCCCCCTTACATATTCCTTATATAATTAAATAATCATGTAATACGGCCGCATCAAGCACCTTGGTCACACTTTTAATATATTTGAATCTGCAAGACCTTAGGATTCTTTCAATTAGTCCAGTCAATTTAAATTTTACCTGTAACTAATTGCAAAAGAAATAATTTTTTTTGCAAACTACTCTTTAGTGTATGTAAAACAACATATAAAAAATCTAATTTTATCTAATGTGCAGAAATATTATATTTTTGTGTAAGAAATTTGTTGAGTGCGCCCTTCGTTTTCTGTCACCGCTGTGCTGTCATAGCGTGCTTTCAGTGACGTAGTCATTGCATATACATTGCCTAGATGACGCTAATTTATCCTTGTTTTATGATATACATTGACACAAGTGTGTAAGCATTTTAATCAATGTGACCCTGTTGTAAAACTATAACAACAAACGAGACGTTAAACTCCTAAAATTGACAAAATACAGGTACAGCCGAGAAGTCTCAACACGTGTCGTCGTAATCTGAACGTCATGCATTTGGGATTCATTTAAAATTCCTGATAGGGGCCGTAATGTAATTGAAAATAACATTTGATCAAGAGCTTATTTGTAAAACATTATTTTTATGGGAAATAATTAACAAGTAAGGTAGTGAAAATGATTTTTTAACACCGCACTGCTTATTTTGGCTTTCTCAGTGTATGGACACCCATTCTTGTTAAATTGCCATTAGTTATCGTCATGTGACGCTGTAGGTATATCTAGTTGAAATTTTCCTCTCATTTTATTTACACCTGTTCTAATATTCTTTTGAAAATGGAAAGACAAGAAAAATGTGTCATTTGTGAGTCGGGGGATCAAACTGGGCTTGTTTGTCTTCGTGGGAAGGGCAGTGAAGGTATCAATAATGCTGCTGAGAAAAGGGGTAGCCATATACGCACACATCCTGGACAATATGTACACACAGAGTGCAGGCGTCAATTTACAAATATATTTGAAATCGGGAAATATCTTAGAGAGAGAGAACAAGGCAAGTCAAATCCTCCTGCTGAAAGCACACCTATTCTCAGGTCAAAACAGACTTTTTCATTCCGTGACCACTGCCTCTTCTGTGGACAGACTGCCAAACTCAACCAAATAAAAGAGGGTATGATGTATATCCTGTGCGAACTCATGATTTCCAGACTAGTATAAAATCTATCTGTTCTAAAAGACAAGACGCTTGGGCAGACCAAATTTATGGTAGAATAGAAGCTGTAAATGATTTGCATGCTGCTGATGCCATCTATCATCAAACATGTAATGTCAATTTTCGCACAGGCAAAAACACTCCTAAAATATTTTCAACCTCCTCGACCGAAGCCAAGAGAGGAAGACCTGTTGACAGTCATATTACTGACTGTAAAAATGTAAATCTTGTATAGAATTTAAGGATATCCACTCCTCAGCCAAGAAGGATATATAAATCAAGTTAACCTGTGAATGAAAAGGTATTTTCTTCTTCTCATGTGGCAGTTTGTAGATATATTCTATATAGTAGATATATTTTACTTCATATAAATACAAAGTTAATAGGTTTTCAAATAAAGGGGCGCAATATATACCCATGGATTTTCCAACAGATTGTTGAAAGACCTTATCTTCAAAAATACTACCCGATATATAGATATTATCAATCAGAAACTAGAACATTTTTTCATATCAGCCTAAGAGTACTTGTTTGTACAATCAAAATGTTTTCAACAAAATTAGCGGTATTTTGCAAATGAAGAAGAGCGAATGAAGTCAGAAACATACAAGTATAATTTTTACCCCCCCCCCCCCCCAAAAAAAGGTCAACGATGTCAAAAAAAGGTCATATGATAAGTACAATTGGATGCGGCCATTGTAGAGGAACAAGTTGCTCCAATTCAACAAAGAGCACAGATGATGGAGACGACACAAATTAATTTAATAAAGAAAAATTTAGACATTCTACTTCTTGTTCATAACGCCCCGTGGGGATCCGGGTTAGAATAGGTCCTCAGTACCCCCTTGCTTGTCGTAAAAGGTGACTAAATGGGGCGGTCCTTCGGATGAGACCGTATAAACCGAGGCCCCGTGTCACAGCAGGTGTGGCACGATAAAGATCCCTCCCTGCTCAAAGGCCCTGAGTGCCGAGCATAGGCCTAAATTTGCAGCCCTTCACCGGCAAAGGTGACGTCTCCATATCAGTGAAATATTCTAGAGAGGGACGTTAAGCAGTATACATCAATCAATCTTGTTCATAACTGGAAATTGACGGGAATAGAATTTTTGCATTCATTTGACATTTTGTTTAACAGAATATTATTTAAACTGACAATTCTCATGAAAATTATCAATGCTAAAACAGTAACATACATGTAAGTGTACATATAACCTGGTGGTCAGTCACCGTTATGGTCAACATTTAGGGTATCGAATAAATAGTATTTCATTAGGGGAAGGTTTCTTCTCAGAAAAAAAAATTAAGATAATGAAATGAATAAGATTAATGATATGATTTATTTTCAATGCCATTGAGACTGAAGTGTCAAGTTTTTTTTCTTGGAATTCTTTTGCGGGAAAATACTGGGGAAAGCTAGGGGCACGCCCCCCCCCCCACCCCCCCTTCATGTGCCCCTTCCCTTGGTTTCTAGTATTTCTAAATTGATAAACAGTACAAAACCTCATTGTAATAGAATATATTTCTTATACATGTATATATATTTGTATATTTCAATCTTATTAATGAAAACTACAAATATTTCCAGTTTTCATTGTGTTTTACACTAAAATTAGAACATTCCTCCTCAAAAATATTCTTAAAAAGTCAAATTATTATATGAGAATTTTACAGTTATTATTTCTTACTAAAATTTAAAATTGCCAAACTAAAAATTGTATTCTTATTTGATTAATAATGAAGAAAAGCTAAATCTCCAGTTTTTGTCGGTTTTTCGATCTTTTTCTTGTTTTTGGCCCAAAAAAAATGTTTTTCCACTTCATGTAGAACATTAGATTTTTTTAATGTTGTAGTACACATATTAGTGAAGTCAAAATCATTGAAAACAATTCTTTTGCAATTAGTTGCAAGTTTAGCGATTTTTGGGCTAAAATGACTGGACTAAATGTAATGTTTTCATTCAATAGATATATTTATAAATAATCCCTGCGTTGAATTTTGATCGCTTTTTTCCAGAACTATACTATCCTCGGGATCAGAATTTAAATTTTAACCACGTGACGATATTGTAATATGAATATGTTTAACTTTCTTGTCTTTAAGATGTTTTATTTAATTTATACCTATTTGAATGTAAAATTGTGATCGCATACATGTATATCCCAACTCTACTCCTGAGGGTCAAGATTTGAAAAAAAAAATAAATTCACAATAACATAATGATTTAAAAAGGAAATTAGATTTTTTTTTTCCATATAAATTTTGTCCCCCGCTTTCGTGAAAGCGATGGACATTAAATCTCATTCGTCGGTCTGTCACAAAAAAACTTAAACCTTGGCCATAACCTTTGAATGAGATGAGATAAGTCTTTCCAGTTTCACAAGTGCATAACCTGTGACAAGATCTTTTCAAATATGCTGATTTCCTTCCCTGACCTTGAAGATTGACCCACTTAACAAAACTTTTATCAGTACCATAATCATTTAATCATAACCATTTATCATTGCCATAACTACTTCTTTTAGAGGAAAGTTAGGGTTTTAATATTACACATAAATATAAGTACATTACCTGTAACAAGGCCTTCCTAAACATATTATGTTTTTTGACCCTTGACCTTTACATTGAAGTTGGACTAATTCTAAAAACCTTTAGACTTGGTCATACTTTTTGCATGAGACGAGTTATGAATTTCATTTCACACATGTGTATTACCTGAATTTTTAACCCTGTAACCTTTACTTTCAAGGTTAACCTACTTTTCAAAAGTCTAATAAAAAATATATTAAAAAAAAGTAAGGTACACATATATGATAAAAATATGTCATAAATAATGGCTCCCCATCCACTAAGACACCGGGTGGTGGTCATGACTTAAAACCTAGATACATATCATTATGTCATTGAAAATTGAATTTCAATTTCATTATCATTGTTATGTAAGAAAAGACATCAGCAAATATAAATATTATTCTATAAAAAAAATTTCTCAATTTTTTTTTTTTACCTTTAAAATACTCTTTATGATATCGGCATAGGTGAACTAAAATTTATAATACTGAACTTTTCACGACAGTTACTTGTGTGATACGCACACGTAGAATCTACTTACCTCCCTCACAAATGAGATGTATTTGTTCAGTCCCTTCAGTCCCTTCATAATTTTCATCTATAATCAAAGCAATATAATATCTTAATTCCTATGAAAATTGAAATGAATTATGCAGTATAATTGGACTTCTAAAAAATGATTTCGCAAAATGGCTGTGCCACTTATGTCACAATATTTTCATTATATATTCCTTATACAAGACAACGTTTAAGTTTAGTATTTGGTATACTGGCAATACTGGATACTCCCTATATATATTCAACACAACTCTTTTGTTAAAATTTGCTTAGGTGGCCTCATCTTATCCCGATCGTGTAGGACTCATTTATGAACATTTTTTATGAAAACAATATACATTTTCACATTTTTAAGGGCAGGATAAAAATTAGAATTTTAAACAGAAAATCCATTGTAACGCACGACTAGAAGATGTCACCAAAGCAATAAATTTCCTATCTTTAGGATTATATCAGTATCTACCAGGCCTATAAAGCCGTTTTCAAGAAATCGCTAACTCAAAATAGATAGAAATTAGTACAACGATAGGAAAAAAGAAAGTAATAGGAAACAGTAAGGTCTTCTGTTAGAGATGCTTAATTGTTGTGTGTGTGTGAGGGTGTGTGTATGTGTGCTTGGGGGGGGGGGTGTCTCCGACTGATTTCATTAGAAATTATATTTAATACATTGATATATGAGTATTTTCCCATACCCAGAAAAAGTCGGGGGCACCACCAAACATTCAATCACATCGACATATCATGCAAATTAATAGTAAAGAGCCTGTGCGTTCGGGATGGTAACCTGCCCCTCCCAGATACCACGTGTCTGTTTTTTACTCGTTTAAACAATATTCTATAGACCGATGGCATCGTTGTTGTTTTCTTATCGCTGTTTCGCTGCATGATGTGTTTCCTATATTTCCTCTATCTATCCTTTTAAATAAGTTCGAGATCAATTTATTTTATGTTTATCTTTACTTTTTAAGCTTGAAAAAATCTTTATTTGACAGTATGATAATTTCTTTTTGGGTGGTTATTCTTTTTCCATGAGAAGCCGTGGTATCTAACAGAGATTCATATTAAAAATTGGAAAATTTATTTGAATTGGATATTTAATGTGATACGACCTCATTTAACGACTGATTTTCCACTCAATTTTCTAAGAGTAATGCAATTGACTAGTTTGTAGACTCATTCGTGGCAAACTACTGTAAAAATAATTTCAGAGGTTTTTATTTTTATTTGTAAATTAAAACAAACCGAGAACAAATCATTCTCTTTCTTACTTTAAATAAATATGAGTGCCATTATATGATACATTTTTACACCACATAGAAATACGTGCATTTTTAAATTTCTCAATCTTAAAGATACAAGATATATTAATCAACATATTTCTTTATCTTACCAGACTTCTTTTTCTTTGGATGCCGTCGTCGAAAATAGGAAAAAGCGACACAAAATGCAATGTTGATGACAACTGAAACTACGAGTGCAGTGAGACAGGCAAAAAAAGAGACCCTACAATAAAATATCAACTGACCTATTTTCAAAATTTAAATGGTTTCTGGATGTTAGTATAAGACGTTATGTCGCAGCTGTCGGAAAAAAATATAGTACCCTCATTTCTGCAATACACATTTTATTGTTAATGTGTATATGTGTATCAACAGTCATATAGCATTAAATTTGTGAAATATTGCATAACTGAATTGTACATCAATTTATGTTTCATTCAGGCAAAAATTTATGCAGATGTATCGCTGAGCGTTGATTACTGATTGTTTAACAGCCTTGGTTTTCATAAGAAAAAGCAAATTAGTTTTAGTGGATAACCCCCCCCCCCCCCCAAAAAAAATAATAAAGTGAAATCAAACAAAAAAGCATCATGTTTTTTTTTTACAAAGAATACAACTAATTCAAACAAAATCATATATTGTACACAAAGGAGAGAGAGAGAGAGAGAGAGAGAGAGAGAATGTGTGTACTTGTCTTCTGTTAAATTATCACACTGCGCTCCAGTCCCGTTTTCTGTTGCCTGGCGTTGAATGGCGTTTTGGTAGCACTGTTGATCTGAAAAAGAAAATATCAAATACCGGTATCTTAAATAGAGTAAGATCATGCAATGCATGTTTCAAACGTTATGAAAAATGTGTATTATTATATATTTACCTTTTAAATGAATTTCGCTCATAAAATGTGTTGAAATTAAGTGCACCAAGTAAGTGAGGTAAATGAAAGTAACGTGCTCGTAAGTGTTATAGTGAATATATTAGTGAAAATGTACGTAACAGAATGAATATACGTTCAAGATAGATGCAATTTTCTGCTGTGTTTAATAATAATATTAATGATAATTATAATAATAAATATTAGTGCTAATTTATGATATTGAGGACACATAGTATGTGGTTTTAGTATAAAGAATACTAGAATATTTATAGCAGTACTCCTTGACGACTTGTAATAATTTTCATAGGACTCTAGAATTCAAATACTACTAGTGAATTGTAAAATCAAATGTTTTCGTGGGGTCAAATTTTGTGGTTTGAGGAAAGAATATGGGTTTGTGGGAATTTAATTTTGTTGATGTCAGAAGAAATTTTGTGTAGTAATATCTTTGAAAAATTACATTTCATGGTAGATATAAAATCGTGGGTCTCTTCATACATGCAAAACAACGTAAATTAACCCCCACAAAAATTAGTGATTTCACAGTATATTCAGATATTTTGTTATTTAAAATTTCTTATAATGTGTTTATTGCAAGATATTGTGTAACTTAATCTTAAGATTCAAAAACATTGTGTATCTCACAAGTCTTGAAATATTAAAGTATTAGAGATTCTTACATTTAAAAGCCTCGTTTGAATTGAATCTGAATGGACAATCTGTGCAATTCAAAACTGCATTATCCTGAATTCTTGTTCCAATAACGTTATACTCTGCACATTTATGCCCTGTAAAATAATAAAAGAACAATTCAATTTGTCCCGAAGAAATGGTTGATTGACTTAGACACATCTAATGCACGTTTCAAGTGCTAAATATTTAGAGATGTGTATATTTTACAAGCACTGTTGGAGACTTTAATTTATAGCATTTTCTAAATGTGACGTAAAGTACCAATGCCCTTTCATAACATCTTCTAATTCTATTACGAAAAATGTCGCAAATCAGTTATTAGTACTTTAATGAGATCCGCGATTTTAACTTAATATCCGTCTACACGGTTAGGATGGTCAGGGACAAACTTTACGTCAACGGTCAGTTGTACGATCCAGACTATGACGAGGAGTTCCAGAATAGCGACCCAGAGGAACCCGTGAGAGGACCCGCCCCAACGGAGGAGCCCGTCAGAGGATCCGCCCCAATGGACTTCACTCATTTAGGACAACCAGGATACTAGGGATTTGAGGAGGATGGACGCCTATCCTGTGGTGAAATATCCTCTTTTAAAATTGTTTCACTTAATGTTTGTGGTTTAATAAGTAAAATTAACTGTACAGAATTTATCGAATATTTCACAAATTATGATATCATATGCGTAAATGAATCTAAAACTGATAACACAGATCATGTAATAATACCTGGTTTTAAAATGTTTGGAAAGCACCGTCGCGAGTTATCTCGCTTTAAATCGGGTGGTATTGTTGTTTTTGTTAGAGAAACACTCGTCAATTCATTAGAACTAATAGATTCTGCAAGTAAATATTGTTTATGGTTAAAATTCAACCTTAATTAAAAAAGTGTTAAATGAAACATTACTTTTAGGCGCCGTTTACATACCACCTGAAAATTCTAAATATGTATCTTGTGATGTTTTTGAAGAATTGGAGGAATATGTTCGTTTTTCTAACAACTCGTAAATTTGTTTGTTTAATTGGTGATTTTAATGCAAGAACTGGAATAGACCATGATTACATTACTAACTGTGACACTTATTCTGATTTTTTACCTGAAAGTTTGTATGTACAATATTAGACTTACTTAATATCCCACCGCAACGGTCATCAAAAGACCTAGTCAAGAATAATTTTGGCAAACTTTTACTCGATTTTTGTAAACATACTGATCTATTAGTTTTGAATGGTCGTATGGGAAATGATAGATGTATTGGGAAAACTACATGTAAAGGTATTAGTGTAATAGATTATTGCATAGGTAATACTGAAATTTTGACTGTTGTTAAAAAATTCGAAGTTCATGATTTTTCGAAACTTTACTCTGATTGCCATAATCCTTTTCATGTAGAACTATCATTGACAATTAACCAAGAGAAACGAAATACTAATAATGAAAATACATGTAATAGCGAACAACAAGAAAAGGCTAAAGGTTGGAATGACGAATTGCAACACATTTTTCTTGAAAAATTAGGTCAGAAAAGTATTGAAATTAACAATTTATGTGGAATTCTTGACAATATTAAAGAAGAATAAATCGATCTAGATTTTGTTGACAAAATTGTAGACGATACCTGTAACATTCTTATATCAAGTGCAAAAGAAACTTTAGGGATAAAAAATAATAATCGAAGAAAATCAAAGATAGATTTTCACCAACCATATGCATGGTTTACAATAGAATGTTACAACGCAAGACAAACATTTCGTAAGGCTAAAAAACGCTACCAGAGAAATAGAAGTAACGATCTCAAAGACTATATGTATAGCAAAGAAAAAATATAAAAAAAAAATTGTTGAACATGTGTGTAAATAACCATGAAAATCAAACGAAAGAAAAATTGAAAAAACTAAAATCAACAAACCCGAAAGAATATAGGAAAATAATAACTCTGGGCAAAAAAATAGAAAAAATGTAAATGCATCTGCTGAGGAATTATATGATTTTTTTTAAAGATTTAAATATGGAAAAAGATAATGAAATACCTGACTATGTTTATCAAATGAGGATATAGATATTCTTTCTAATTTACAGTGTAATGAGTCTATAAATGAACCGATAACTTGTGATGAAATAATGCAAAGTATAAAAAATCTTAAAAGAAACAAATCATGTGGAAGTGATGACATATACTATGAATATATTAAAAGCTCATGCAACATAATGGTGACCCTCTATCAAAAAATATTCAACAAAATTCTTGACAGTGGTTGTTTCCCATCCGATTGGTTGTGTGGTGAAATAATTTTTATCTATAAGAATAAAGGTGATGATACTGAACTCTTTCAAATCCAGACCAAATATAAAGAAATTTAAGCAATGAAAAAATTAGGTAAATTTTTATTGATTGTCAAGCAAAGCATAGACGAAATTAATTGACTTAAACTTTAACATGATGTTTTGTACTGTTTATAATGCACGTATTATATTTTTTGTATGTGTTTATACCTTTTCCTACCTCCTCTCTACAATGTATGTTTGTACATTTAAGAGAATAAATCATTGTCATTGTCATTGTCTACAAATTCTGTTGACATGATCATTTTTGCGAATTAATATTGAATACGAATTTTTTTCTAACCAAGACAAACGTTTCATATCATTAAGCTTAACTAATTGTAATTGATTTAAATATGAGTAAATAATTTCTGCGATGGTGCTTATTTATTCAGTGTTTATTTGATCAAAAGCAATGTTGCATACACAGTATTGTGGGGGGGGGGGGGGGGGGTGATCGTCAATAAGAATTAAGGGTTCCAAAGACATATTAATAAATTAATAAAAACTGAGAAAATAAAACGTTTCTTATTAAAAATATTTGATTTTTATTATGGGAAAATTGAAAGAAAAAAAATATCAGGCATTTACTCAAAAACTAAAACTTACTTTTGTGCGATGTTTGTGTTATAAAAACATAACAATGAGTGGATTGTAACGATTACCATGTAAACCATGTTAATAGGTTTCGATGATCTCCATCTATGAACAATGATAAATTTCTGCTTGAAAACATTTTGAAAAAGCAGTAAATAGCATTCAATAAAAAAATGCGCATAGTATCTTGATATGACAGCGTAAAATAAGAAACCTAATTTTTTGAACCGTATGAAAGTAAATAATTACATTTTTTGATTGCACTGTCAGCTACATGTATTTTGCTGTCCATCCAAAATATTTCTTCAGACCTATAAGCTACTGTCCGGCAGTTTGTTATAAATAAATTACACAAAACAATAAGTGTATTAAAGCTTGTCGAAATTGTACGTATAACAGAATCTAAAATATCGACCAGTTGATATTTTGAAACATTGATGTTTGAAAACTTGAACATTTTTATGTTGTTTTGCTTAACTTACCAAGTATTTCTGTAACTGGAGCACATACTTCAACTGTTTGATTTACTAGTTCATTGATTAAGCAGTGGTACTGGAAATTGTTCCTCTCAGTACAGTTCTGGTTTATCTTATTGCAGTTTTTCTGCAGAGATTGCTCTTGCCATTCCTTCCTGGTCGTTGGACAGTGGTCAACATACTTCAACGTTTCATTTGATGTTATGCAGGGTTCAGATAAAACATCCTTCTTTAATAAAAAAAAAAAAAAACTAACGACACAAGTGCAAATGCATCGCAACATATACAATTCTTCTTTATTTTAAGAATTTTTTTTTCAGTAAAGATTCCACAGGGAATTTTTGCATCTCCTGAAAGCCAGAAGTAATCAATTAATTATAATGAACATATTTGCCATAATAAAAACAACTGGTAAAGTCAAGATAAAGTCTCTGAGGTTCATCAGGTGAACTTAAGTTTCTTTGTAAAAATAAAACACTATCTAAAAGCCAATATTCATGTATGTTACTTGGTTTTTTGAATTTTTGAATTTAAAAATCAAAATAATCGCAACCGCTAACTGACTCTTGATATAACATATAGAGATCTGTTTCTCATGTCCCGTACATAGATTTGTGACCTTCACTTTCTGCTTTTAGACCGCAAAAAATAAAAGATATTCATAGTTTATTACATTTTTACCCGTGAAATACTGTGATTTATTAATTGAATAAAACTGATACATGTATCCTGTCACAGTGTGAAAGGATATCAAAATGATATCCTGTCACAGTGTGAAAGGATGTCAGAAGTGCGGGAAAACTCTCGATTTCCCTTCCAATAATGAAGATTGAAAAATATCTTCCTTGACCTAATATAGATAGATGGAAATGAATAAACCATTCTGACAGCGAATAAAACTGTCAAAATTACCAAAATTATGTTGCTAAATCCATACTTACAGTGTTTTCACTTCACATAGCTATGACGTCTCAACCGCTCAACTATGACGTCACGAGCCTATGACTGTATTACAGAAAGACAGATGCAAAGGAAAAATGAAAGAATTTTTTAATAAAAATGTAATAAATAGAAAATTCAATGTTTTGTAGTTGAATATTGAATTTTTTTCACTCTTGTAAATATCAAAAATCCTGTTCTATTCTTTGAAAAATTCCATATTCAGATACAAAACATTGAATATCCTCTATTTATTCCTCGAGACATAGGCAAAAATTTAAAAAATACAAATTAATCTATCTTCTTTCCGTTTAATCGTTTTTTCCTTAAATATTTCATAAACAGATAATATTTCCTTTACTTTAATATTCATAAGCCATTTCTCCTTTTATGTGCGACTATTAAACGCACTTGCAGCAAGATTATAATTATAGATGAAACGTTGTAAGTGTAATTCACTATATATCGTGCGCAAATAGAAAAATGCGAACCTACCACTAATAGTGTGAGCAGAAGTTTGACAGTTATATCAGCAGTCATCCTATACATTCGTTCAAGGTATCCTGTAAAACAAAAATAATTTTTTTTTGCAACATGTATAATTTATGCACTTCCTATTTCATAGCTTTTATTGCACTAATATACGCATGAATAAAAGAGATGTAACATCGATATCCAATTTGAAAGTTATTGCCCTAGCTCAAAAGTCTGTGTCATATGTAGAATTCTTTATGTATAAGTTCTGTAATAGAATGTCAGCATTGGATCATAAAGACAACAGTAGTACAAGGAGTCCCGCTAGTGCGGAAGATTCTGATTGGCTGAGAGAAAATCACGTGATTTGATTGGTTGAGGGGAAGGGGGGTCAACTGAGTGCAGTCCTAACCCTAACTAACCCTAGCCCCCTAACCCTAACCCTAGCCCTAACCCTAAGCCCCCTAACCCTAACCCTAACCCTAACCCCCTAAACCCTAACCCTAACTAACCCTATCCCCTAACCCCC